>NW_026112053.1:112500-167500 GCF_024679095.1 Eriocheir sinensis | reverse complement strand
CTGTCAAATGGGAGTGTGTAGGCGGCGAGGCGTTTGAGAATATGGTCCCAGGGCTTCAAATCCTGTCATTGTAAACGCCCAAACCAAACCATATTCAATACAATGATCCGCTATTTCAACTCATTACATGATACTAATAGAGCGATTTCCTTCGTATAGAATCCTAAAACTCCCTTCCCTTTTTATATCAACGCCAAACGCTAGAGCTATAAGGAATTTTCGTTGTATTTTGTGTTTGGTTGGGGAGCTTACAAACTTGATGTATTGGACTGTAAAACTGGCCCATGTATCCGTAACAGGTCACCAGGTCTTCAAATCCCACCCTAGTTTTCTAATCACCATGTATCCCCTGCAGGTCACCAGGACTTCAGATCCTACCCTCTCTTTTTAATCACCGTGTATCCCTTGCAGGTCACCAGGTCTTCAAATCCTACTCTTTCTCCTCACCATGTATCCCTTGCAGGTCACCAGGTCTTCAGATCCTACCCTCTCTTTTTCTTCACCATGTATCCCTTGCAGGTCATCAGGTCTTCAAATCCTACTCTCTCTTTCTAATCACCATGTATCCCTTGCAGGTCACCAGGTCTTCAATTCCCACCCCAGCTTTCTCTTCACCATGTATCATTTGCAGGTCACCAGGTCTTCAGATCCTACCCTCTCTTTCTCTTCACCATGTATCCCTTGCAGGTCACCAGGTCTTCAAATCCTACCCCAGCTTTCTCTTCACCATGTATCCCTTGCAGGTCACCAGGTCTTCAGATCCTACCCTCTCTTTCTCCTCACCATGTATCCCTTGCAGCTCACCAGGTCTTCAAATCACACCCTCTCTTTCTCTTCACCATGTATCCCTTGCAGGTCACCAGGCCTTCAAATCCTACCCTAGCTTTCTCTTCACCATGTATCCCTTGCAGGTCACCAGGTCTTCAAATCCTACCCTAGCTTTCTCTTCACCATGTATCCCTTGCAGGTCACCAGGTCTTCAAATCCTACCCTAGCTTTCTCTTCACCATGTATCCCTTGCAGGTCACCAGGTCTTCAAATCCTACTCTCTCTTTCTCTTCACCATGTATCCCTTGCAGGTCACCAGGTCTTCAAATCCTACCCCAGCTTTCTCTTCACCATGTATCCCTTGCAGGTCACCAGGTCTTCAAATCCTACCCTAGCTTTCTCTTCACCATGTATCCCTTGCAGGTCACCAGGTCTTCAAATCCTACCCTCTCTTTCTAATCAGCGTGTATCCCTTGCAGGTCACCAAGTCTTCAAATCCCACCCTCTCTTTCTCTTCACCATGTATCCCTTGCAGGTCACCAGGTCTTCAAATCCTACCCTAGCTTTCTCTTCACCATGTATCCCTTGCAGGTCACCAGGCCTTCAAATCCTACCCTCTCTTTCTCTTCACCATGTATCCCTTGCAGGTCACCAGGTCTTCAAATCTTACTCTCTCTTTCTCTTCACCATGTATCCCTTGCAGGTCACCAGGTCTTCAAATCCTACCCTAGCTTTCTCTTCACCATGTATCCCTTGCAGGTCACCAGGTCTTCAAATCCTACCCTCTCTTTCTCTTCACCATGTATCCCTTGCAGGTCACCAGGTCTTCAAATCCCACCCGAGCTTTCTCTTCACCATGTATCCCTTGCAGGTCACCAGGTCTTCAAATCCCACCCCAGCTTTCTCTTCACCATGTATCCCTTGCAGGTCACCAGGTCTTCAAATCCCACCCCAGCTTTCTCTTCACCATGTATCCCTTGCAGGTCACCAGGTCTTCAAATCACACCCTCTCTTTCTCTTCACCATGTATCCCTTGCAGGTCACCAGGCCTTCAAATCCTACCCCAGCTTTCTCTTCACCATGTATCCCTTGCAGGTCACCAGGTCTTCAAATCCCACCCGAGCTTTCTCTTCACCATGTATCCCTTGCAGGTCACCAGGCCTTCAAATCCTACCCCAGCTTTCTCTTCACCATGTATCCCTTGCAGGTCACCAGGTCTTCAAATCACACCCTCTCTTTCTCTTCACCATGTATCCCTTGCAGGTCACCAGGTCTTCAAATCCTACCCTCTCTTTCTCTTCACCATGTATCATTTGCAGGTCACCAGGTCTTCAAATCCCACCCTAGCTTTCTAATCACCATGTATCCCCTGCAGTTCAACACCCTTCCCCCTCTCCTTCCTCACCACCATTCTTTAGCTAGTATTCTCAAACGTCTCGGCCCTCACCAGTTTAAAAAGTCTCTCGTGTGAAGATCATGGATGTTTCACGGACTGTTTGGTGACCCTGGTGATAGTTGTACACGGCCTCTGCACTATGAACGGGGAAATCACAACCCATGAAAGCCGAGTTTGTCTCCTGTGTGGCCTTGGAAAATAGTCTCTCATTGAGGTTACTTGGCTTTTCACGGACTGTTTGGTGACCCTGGTGATAGTTGTACACGACCTCTGCACTATGGACGGGAAAATCACAACACATGAAAGGCCAATTAGTCTTCTCTGTGACCTCGGAAAATAGTCGATGATAGGAGCCCGATACGTCCAAAAATATTACCACAACCACCACAATTTTTCCACCTCTCCACCACACCACAATAATCCCCCCTAACCTAACCTAACCTAACATATCCACCCTCCCTTCCTTTCCCTTCCCAGGCTTCCCTTCTCTTCCCTTCCCTCCACCTGTCCTCCCCACAACCACTCCCTCCCTATCGACCCTCCCCACCTATACCCTTCTCTTCTTTTCCTTCTAACACAACAACCTCCACCAAAGCCTTGTCAAACTACCACCAGGCTCATAACACTACCCATGGCAATACTAACACAACAACCTCCACCAAGGCCTTGTCAAACTGTCACCAGGCTCATAACACTACCCATGGAAATACTAACACAACAACCTCCACCAAAGCCTTGTCAAACTATCACCAGGCTCATAACACTACCCATGGAAATACTAACACAACAACCTCTACCAAATCTTTGTAAGACTATCACCAGGTTCATAACACTACCCATGGAAATACTAACACAACAACCTCCACCAAAGCCTTGTCAAACTATCACCAGGCTCATAACACTACCCATGGAAATACTAACACAACAACCTCCACCAAAGCCTTGTCAAACTACCACCAGGCTCATAACACTACCCATGGAAATTCTAACACAACAACCTCCACCAAAGCCTTGTCAAACTATCACCAGGCTCATAACACTACCCATGGAAATACTAACACAACAACCTCCACCGAAGCCTTGTCAAACTATCACCAGGCTCATAACACTACCCTTGGAAATACTCACACAACAACCTTTCACTAAAGTTTTGTCAAACTATCACCAGGCTCATAACACTACCCATGGAAATACTAACACAACAACCTCCACCAAAGCCTTGTCAAACTATCACCAGGCTCATAACACCCGCATTTGACAAGGCTTTCGTTGAGGTTATGTTAGTATTTCCAAGGGTAATGATATGAGCCTGGTGATAGTTTGACAAGGCTTTGGTGGAGGTTGTTGTGTTAGTATTTCCATGGGTAGTGTTATGAGCCTGGTGATAGTTTGACAAGGCTTTGGTGGAGGTTGTTGTGTTAGTATTTCCATGGGTAGTGTTATGAGCCTGGTGATAGTTTGACAAGGCTTTGGTGGAGGTTGTTGTGTTAGTATTTCTATGGATAGTGTTATGAGCCTGGTGATAGTTTGACAAGGCTGCTGCACCATGAACGTGAAAAATACTCTTGAAAAAACAATTCATCTCCTTTTGGGGCTTTGGTAAGAGTTTTTATTAGAGCCAAAAGCGTGTGAAAGTGCGGGTCTACCATTCATTACTTAAGAACCGAGTCACCCTGATCTCCACCCAAGCCTGGCTCTCATTCGCTGCCTGGTAATGGGGTTGTTGAGTGATCCTTGTGGTAATTTCTGGGAGGTGGAGAGTCGGTACCCCTCACACACCCACCCACCCACCCATCCACACACACACACACACACACACACACACACACACACACACAACACATTACACTTTTACAGTAACATTCTTCCTTTGTCCTTATGTAAAAGTTATCCAGGATCTCAGGGTCAAATTCTTAGACCTGTCTGGAACCAAACACACATATTTGACAAGGCTTTCGTGAGAGTTTGAGACATTTCCAAGGGTCAGTCGGGTTCTAATGAGTGTTTCTTTAGGTTCACGGTACAGAAGAAGGGTCACACTACCACCAGGGTCATGAATCTACCCCTGGAAATGCCAAACACTCCTACGAAAGCCTTGTCAAATATGTGCTTGGGCGAAAATGAGACCAGTCGGGTTCTAATGAGTGTTTCTTTAGGTTCACGGTACAGAAGAAGGGTCACACTACCACCAGGGTCATAAAACTACCCTTGGAAATGCCCACAACACCTATGAAAGCCTTGTCAAATATGTGTGTTTTTAGGTTCACGGTACAGAGGAAGGGTCACACTACCACCAGGGCCATAAAACTACCCCTGGCGATGCCCACAACACCTATGAAAGCCTTGTCAAATATGTGTGTTTCTTAGGTTCACGGTACAGAGGAAGGGTCACACTACCACCAGGGTCATAAAACTATCCCTGGAAATGCCAAACACTCCTACGAAAGCCTTGTCAAATGTGTGTTTCTTAGGTTCACGGTACAGAGGAAGGGTCACACTACCACCAGGGTCATAAAACTACCCCTGGAAATGCCAAACACTCCTACGAAAGCCTTGTCAAATGTGTGTGCTTGGACTCCGAAATGTTTGATAGTATCCCTTGGGCTTTCCTTCGTCTGTGTCTGGCCTGCCTATGACTTGAACGCTTTTAAGAGAGGCGTATCATGGCAGCCCCCAAACCATTATATTTACAGCCTCGCCATCTATAGTGTTTCCATTTGAAACTGGCCGGCGGGGTTCAGGCATATGCGGGTCAGTCCCGCCCCAGATCTCTGCCACACACTCTCAAGACTTTTCGCTTCCTCTCATATGTCAGCTGTTTACCGCCTTTATATAAATTTAATTAAATAACTGGATAATCCAGTAAGGTCATATAGTGTTAAGATCGTTTCGGTTTTAGGATAATAACAAAGATTCTGTATAAATACCACGTCACTTGACAACGTTGGAATGCAACGTTGTCAATATATATATATATATATATATATATATATATATATATATATATATATATATATATATATATATATATATATATATATATATATATATATATATATATATATATATATATATATATATATATATATATATATATATATATATATATATATATATATATATATATATATATATATATATATATATATATATATAATTTATATATATATATATATATATATATATATATATATATATATATATATATATATATATATATATATATATATATATGTATCCCCGCTTATAGCGCCGGTAGGCTTTCTTCAGGGGCCTGATGGTCGGCCCCAGCCCGTCGTGGCGCAAGCAATTCTTATAGAGGATTTGAAGGGGATTAAAGGGATTTGGAGTGGGTTATAGAGGATTGGAAGGGGATTAAAGGGATTGGAAGGGGTTAAGGAGGATTGAAAGGGGATTAAAGGGATTGGGATTGGATTAAAGAGGATCGGAAGGGGATTAAAGGGATTGGGAGTGGATTATAGAGGATTGTAAGTTGAATAAAGGATAATAAGAAATTTACGGAGGATAGGAAGGGGATTTAGAGGATTGAAAGAAGGTTATGGAGGATTAGAAGGGGATTGTTGAGGGATTGGGGGGAGGATTAAGGAATGGGAAGAATGTTAAAGAGGATTGGAAGGGGAGTTAGGAGATTGTAAGAAGGTTATGGAGGACTGGAAGAGAATAATAAAGGGATTGGAAGTGTGTTATGAATGATTTGAAGGAGACTGAGGTATTGGAAGAGGGTTAAGGATGATTGGAAGGAGGTTAAGGTGTATTGTAAGGATTTATACATGATTGGAAAGGGATTTAGTGGATTGGAAGAAGGTTACGGAGGCTGGGAAAGGGATTGTAAAAGGATTGGAAGGGTGTTATGAATGACTGGAAGGGGATTAGGGGAGTGGAAGATGATCAAAATAACTGGAAATGGTTCTGGAGGATTGGAAGGAGATTAAGGGAACTGGAAGGGATGAAGGGGATTGGAAAAGTGTCAAGAGGATTAGAAGGGGTTATGGATGATTGGAAGAGGATTCAGAAGATTGTAAGAAGGTTATAGAGGATGGGAAAGGGATTAATGGAATGGGATTTGAAAAGGTTACGGAAGATTGGCAGGGGATTATAGATGAATTGAAAGGGGATTAAGGGATTGGAAGAGTATCAGGACGCTTGGAAGGGGTTATGGTTGATTGGAAGGGGACTCAGAAGATTGTAAGAAGGTTATAGAGGATGGGAAAGGGATTGGAAGGGTGTTCTGAATGACTGGCAGGGGATTAGGGGGAGTGGAAGAGGATGAAGAGAATTGGAAGGGGTTTTGGAGAATCAGAAGGAGATTAAGGGGATTGGAAGGGGTTATGGAGGATTGGAAGAAGAGTAAGTGGATTGGAAGGGGTTATGGAGGATTGGAAGGGGTGAAGGGGATTAGAAAAATGTCAAGAGGATTGGAAGTGGTTGTGGAAGGATTGGAAGGGGATTTAGAAGATTGTAAGAAGGTTATAGAGGATGTGAAAAGGATTATAAAGGGATTGGAAGGGTGTTATGAATGACTGGCAGGGGATTAGGGGGAGTGGAAGAGGATGAAGAGAATTGGAAGGGGTTTTGGAGAATCAGTAGGAGATTAAGGGGATTTGAAGGGGTTATGGAGGATTGGAAGAAGAGTAAGGGGATTGGAAGGGGCTATGGAGGATTGGAAGGGATGAAGGGGATTAGAAAAATGTCAAGAGGATTGGAAGTGGTTGTGGAAGGATTGGAAGGGGATTTAGAAGATTGTAAGAAGGTTATAGAGGATGTGAAAAGGATTATAAGGGGATTGGAAGGGTGTTATGAATGACTGGAAGGGGATTAGGGGGAGTGGAAGAGGATCAAGAGAATTCGAAGTGGTTCTGGAGGACTGGAAGGAGATTAAGGGGATTTGAAGGGGTTATGGAGGATTGGAAGGGGATTGGAAGGGGATTATAGATGAATTGAAAGGGGGTTAATGGGATTGGAAGAGTATCAGGACGTTTGGAAAGGGTTATGGATGATTGGAAGGGGATTTAAAAGATTGTAAGAAGGATGGGAAAGGGATTGAATGGACTGGGATAGAAACATGACCAGCTAACGCCTCTCATTCCCCCAGGGCGGTAACGCGTGGAGCAGCGTGACGGGTCGGCTGGTGGGCGTGGAGAGGACCTGTCTGCTGCACCTGACGGAATTGGAGCGCCTCACCCTGCAGCAAGTGGCCCTGGCGAAGCTGCAGGCACTCAACTTGGGCTGTGCCGTGCGTGTGCCACAAGGTAAGGGTGCTGGGTACGGCTTGGAGGAAGGGAGGAAGGGAGAGGAGAATGACAGAGGAAACGAAGGGAAGGGAAAGGAGGGAAGGGAAGGTGAAAGAGAAGAGGGAAGGAAGGAAAGGAGAATGACTGAGAAAACGAAGGAGAGGAAGGAAGGAAGGAAGGAAGGAGGGAAGGGAAGGTGAAAGAGAAGAGGGAAGGAGAATGACAGAGAAAACGAAGAAGAGGAAGAAAGGAAGGAAGGAAAGAAGGAAAGGAGAATGACTGAGAAAACGAAGAAGAGGAAGAAAGGAAGGAAGGAAAGAAGGAAAGGAGAATGACAGAGAAAACGGAGGGGAGGAAGTAAGGAAGGAAGGAAGGAAGGGAGGAAGGGAAAGGAGAATGACAGAGAAAACGAAGGAGAGGAAGGAAGGAAGGAAGGAAGGTAGGTAGGTAAGGGAGAATGACAGAGAAAACGAAGGAGAGGAAGGAAGGAAGGAAGGGAAAGGAGAATGACTGAGAAAACGAAGGAGAGGAAGGAAGGAAAGAAGGGAAAGGAGAATGACTGAGAAAACGAAGGAGAGGAAGGAAGGAAGGAAGGAAGGGAAAGGAGAATGACTGAGAAAACGAAGGAGAGGAAGGAAGGAAGGAAGGAAGGGAAAGGAGAATGACTGAGAAAATGAAGGGAAGGGAAAGGAGAAGGAGGAGAATAGAGAAATGAAAGGAAGGAAGGAAGGAAGGGAAAGGAGAATGACAGAGAAAACGAAGGAGAGGAAGGAAGGAAGGAAGGAAGGAAGGGAAAGGAGAATGACAGAGGAAACGAAGGAGAGGAAGGAAGGAAGGAAGGAAGGGAAAGGAGAATGACAGAGAAAACGAAGGAGAGGAAGGAAGGAAGGAAGGAAGGAAATGAAGAAAGACAGAGAAAAAGGAGGGGAGGAAGGAAGGAAGGAAGGAAGGAAGGGAAAGGAGAATGACTGAGAAAACGAAGGAGAGGAAGGAAGGAAGGAACGAAGGAAAGGAGAATGACAGAGAAAATGAAGGAGAGGAAGGAAGGAAGGAACGAAGGAAAGGAGAATGACAGAGAAAACGAAGGAGAAGAAGGAAGGAAGGAAGGAAGGAAGGGAAAGGAAAGGAGAATGACAGAGAAAACGAAGGAGAAGAAGGAAGGAAGGAAGGAAGGAAGGGAAAGGAGAATGACAGAGAAAACGAAGGAGAGGAAGGAAGGAAGGAAGGAAGGAAGGGAAAGGAGAATGACAGAGAAAACGGAGGGGAGGAAGGAAGGAAGGAAGGAAGGAAGGAAAAGGAGAATGACAGAGAAAACGGAGGGGAGGAAGGAAGGAAGGAAGGAAGGAAGGGAAAGGAGAATGACTGAGAAAACGAAGGAGAGGAAGGAAGGAAGGAACGAAGGAAAGGAGAATGACAGAGAAAACGAAGGAGAGGAAGGAAGGAAGGAAGGAAGGGAAAGGAGAATGACAGAGAAAACGAAGGAGAGGAAGGAAGGAAGGAAGGGAAAGGAGAATGACAGAGAAAACGAAGGAGAGGAAGGAAGGAAGGAAGGGAAAGGAGAATGACAAAGAAAACGAAGGAGAGGAAGGAAGGAAGGAAGGGAAAGGAGAATGACAGAGAAAACGAAGGAGAGGAAGGAAGGAAGGAAGGGAAAGGAGAATGACAAAGAAAACGAAGGAGAGGAAGGAAGGAAGGAAGGAAGGGAAAGGAGAATGACAGAGAAAACGAAGGAGAGGAAGGAAGGAAGGGAAAGGAGAATGACTGAGAAAACGAAGGAGAGGAAGGAAGGGAAAGGAGAATGACAGAGAAAACGAAGGAGAGGAAGGAAGGAAGGGGAATGACAGAGATACAGAAGGTGAGGAAGGAAGGAAGGGGAAGGAGAATGACAGAGAAAACGAAGGAGAGGAAGGAAGGAAGGGGAAGGAGAATGACAGAGAAAACGAAGGAGAGGAAGGAAGGAAGGAAGGGAAAGGAGAATGACAGAGAAAACGAAGGAGAGGAAGGAAGGAAGGAAGGAAGGAAGGGAAAGGAGAATGACAGAGAAAACGAAGGAGAGGAAGGAAGGAAGGAAAAGGAGAATGACAGAAAACGGAGGGGAGGAAGGAAGGAAGAAGAATGACAGAGAAAACGAAGGAGAGGAAGGAAGGAAGGAAGGAAGAAAAGGAGAATGACAGAGAAAACGAAGGAGAGGAAGGAAGGAAGGTGTTGGATGCTACTAAAGGGAATAGAAGAGGTTTAAGGAGGATCGGAATAGGATGTTAAAGGATTGAAAAGGGATTGATGGGACTTTAAGGGAGTTATAGAAGATTGGAAGGGAATTAAGGAGACAGGAAGGGGTTGAGATGATTGGAAGGGGGTTCGGGCGGATAATAAGGGGATTAGGGGATTGGAATGAGTTTTTTAGGATTGGAAGAGGGTTTTGCAAGATTAGAAGGGGATTAGGGTATTAGAATGGGGTTTTGTGCGATTGGAAGGGTGTTTTGCAGGATTAAAGGGGGATTAGGGTATTGGAAAGAGGTTTTGAAGGATTGGAAGGGGATTTAGGGGATTGGAAGGAGGTTCGGGCGGATTAGAAGGGGATTAGGAGATTGGAATAAGGTTTTGTAGAATTGGAAGTGTTTTTTGCAGGATTAAAAGGGGATTAAGGGATTGAAAGGAGGTTCGGGCGGATTAGAAGTGTATTAAGTGATTGGAAAGAGCTCTTAGAGGATTGGAAGGGGATAAAAAGGGGGTTAGGGAGGATTGAAAGGGGATTAAGGAAGATTGGAAGGGGATTTGGGGTATTGGAAGGGATTAAGAGGATTATGAGAAGATTTTGAAGGACTGGAAAGGGAATTAGGAGGTTGGAAGTAAGGTAGGGATTGGAAGGGGGTTAGAACCGATTAAAAGGGGGTTAAGGAGGATTGGAAGAGGATTTAGGGGATTGAAAGGGATTACAAGAAAGTCATGGGTGATTGGTGGGTATTTAGGGGATTGAAATGGGTTAAATTGGATTGGAGGGGGAGTAAACAATTGGATGATTTGGACGGAATTTTGGATTGGGAAGGGTTTAGGAAGAATTGGAAAGGGATTAAGGTGATTAGAAGGAAATTGAGGGGATTGGAATGGGGTTATGGAAGACTGGAAGGAGATTAGGGGGACTGGGAAAGGGATTGGAAGGGAGTTATGGAAGACTGGAAGGAGATTAGGGGGACTGGAAAAGGGATTGGAAGGGAGTTATGGAAGACTGGAAGGAGATTAGGGGGACTGGAAAAGGGATTGGAAGGGAGTTATGGAAGACTGGAAGGAGATTAGGGGGACTGGAAAAGGGATTGGAAGGGGGTTATGGAAGACTGGAAGGAGATTAGGGGGACTGGAAAAGGGATTGGAAGGGAGTTATGGAAGACTGGAAGGAGATTAAGGAATTGCAAAAGGGATTGGAAGGGGGTTATGGAAGACTGGGAGGAGATTAGGGGATTGGAAAAGGGATTGGAAGGGGTTTATGGAAGACTGGAAGGAGATTAGGGGACTGGAAAAGGGATTGGAAGGGGGTTATGGAAGACTGGAAGTAGATTAGGGAACTGGAAAAGGGATTGAAGGGGCTATGGACGACTGGAAGGATATTAGGGTGACTGGATATGTGATTGGAAGGGGGTTATGGAAGACTGGAAGGAGATTAGGGGGACTGGAAAAGGGATTGGAAGGGGGTTATGGAAGACTGGAAGGAGATTAGGGGACTGGAAAAGGGATTGGAAGGGGGTTATGGAAGACTGGAAGGAGATT
Source organism: Eriocheir sinensis (assembly GCF_024679095.1). NCBI lineage: Eukaryota > Metazoa > Arthropoda > Malacostraca > Decapoda > Varunidae > Eriocheir > Eriocheir sinensis. The sequence continues at coordinate 156,322 of NW_026112053.1, read as the reverse complement.
AGGGGACTGGAAAAGGGATTGGAAGGGGGTTATGGAAGACTGGCAGGAGATTAGGGAACTGGAAAAGAGATTGAAGGAGTTAGAAGACTGGAAGGAGATTAGGGGACTGGAAAAGGGATTGAAGGTGGAAGACTGAAGGAGATTAGGGGACTGGAAAAGGATTGAAGGGGCTATGGAAGACTGGAAGGAGATTAGGGGAACTGGAAAAGGGATTGGAAGGGGTTTATGGAAGACTGGAAGGAGATTAGGGGACTGGAAAAGAGATTGGAAGGGGGCTATGGAAGACTGGAAGGAGACTAGGCGACTGGAAAAGGGATTGAAGGGGTTATGGAAGACTGGAAGGAGATTAGGGGACTGGAAAAGGATTGAAGGAGTTATGGAAGACTGGAAAGAGATTAGGGGACTGGAAAGGATTGAAGGAGTTATGGAAGACTGGAAGGAGATTAGGGGGACTGGAAAAGGGATTGGAAGGGAGTTATGGAAGACTGGAAGGAGATTAGGGGATTGCAAAAGGGATTGGAAGGGGGTTATGGAAGACTGGGAGGAGATTAGGGGATTGGAAGGGGTTTATGGAAGACTGGAAGGAGATTAGGGGACTGGAAAAGAGATTGGAAGGGGGTTATGGAAGACTGGAAGGAGATTAGGGGACTGGAAAAGGGATTGGAAGGGGTTATGGAAGACTGGAAAGGGATTAGGGGAACTGGAAAAGGGATTGGAAGGGGGCTCTGGAAGACTGGAAGACGATTAGGGGAACTGGAAAAGGGATTGGAAGGGAGTTATGGAAGACTGGAAGAAGATTAGGGAACTGGAAAAGGGATTGGAAGGGGGTTATGGAAGACTGGAAGGAGATTAGGGAACTGGAAAAGGGATTGGAAGGGAGTTATGGAAGACTGGAAGAAGATTAGGGAACTGGAAAAGGGATTGGAAGGGGGTTATGGAAGACTGGAAGAAGATTAGGGAACTGGAAAAGGGATTGGAAGGGGGTTATGGAAGACTGAAAGGAGATTAGGGAACTGGAAAAGGGATTGGAAGGGGGTTATGGAAGACTGGGAGGAGATTAGGGGATTGGAAAAGGGATTGGAAGGGGTTTATGGAAGACTGGAAGGAGATTAGGGGACTGGAAAAGAGATTGGAAGGGGGTTATGGAAGACTGGAGGGAGATTAGGGGACTGGAAAAGGGATTGGAAGGGAGTTATGGAAGACTGGAAGGAGATTAGGGAACTGGAAAAGGGATTGGAATTGGGTTATGGAAGACTGGAAGGCGATTAGGGAACTGGAAAAGGGATTGGAAGGGGGTTATGGAAGACTGGAAGGCGATTAAAGGGATTGGAAAAAGGATTGGATGGGCGTTATGGAAGACTGGAAGGAGATTAAGGGGCTGGAAAAGGGATTGGAAGGGGGCTATGGAAGACTGGAAGGAGATTAGGGGACTGGAAAAGGGATTGGAAGGGGGTTATGGAAGACTGGAAGGAGATTAGGGAACTGGAAAAGGGATTGGAAGGGGGTTATGGAAGACTGGAAGGAGATTAGGGGAACTGGAAAAGGGATTGGAAGGGAGTTATGGAAGACTGGGAAGCGATTAGGGGATTGGAAAAGGGTTTGGAAGGGGGTTATGGAAGACTGGAGGGAGATTAGGGGGATTGGAAAAGGGATTGGAAGGGAGTTATGGGAGACTGGAAGGAGATTAGGGCACTGGAAAAGGGATTGGAAGGGGATTATGGAAGACTGGAAGGAGATTAGGGAACTGGAAAGGATTGAAGGGTTATGGAAGACTGGAAGGAGATTAGGGAACTGGAAAAGGGATTGGAAGGGGGTTATGGATGATTGAGAGGGGGGTTATGGAGGATTGGAGGAAAATTAAAGGGATTGGAAGGGAATTGTGAAGGATTGAAGGTGGACGAATAAGATTAGAAAGATATCAAGGGGATTGGAAAGGGGTTAAGATAATTGTAAGGGGATTGTAAGTGAGTTAAGGCTGATTGGAAGGAATTAAGGGGATTGGGAGGGATTGAGGGGATTGGAAGGTGTTTAGAATAAGAAGAAAGGGATTGGAAGAGGGTTATGAATGATTGGAAAGGGATTAAGGGAACTGGAAGGGGACTTAAAAAATTGTAAGGAGTTTTGGAAGATTAGGTGATTAGGGGATTAAAAGGGGATTAATGAGGATTGGAAGGGGATTAAAGGATTGGAAGCGGGTAATAAAGGATTTGAAGGGAATTAAGGGGCATAGAAGGGGGTGATGGAGGATTGGAATGAAAGGAAGGGGGATTACAAGAAAGTTAAGGGGGATTGGAAGGGGATTTAAGGGATTGAAATAAGGTTAAGTAGGATTAGAAAGAGATTAAAGGATTGGAAGGGGATCAAAAGGATGGGAAGGGGGTTCTGAAGGACTGGAAAGGGATTAAAGGATTGAAAGGGGAATAAGAGGATTGGAATGGAATTTAGGGGATTGGAAAGGTGTCATGGATGATTGGAATGGCATTAGTGGATTGGGAAAGGATAACTGAGGAAAGAAAGGGGATTAAGAATGATTGGAAGAGGATTTAGGGGACTGGAAGAAGATTAGAAGGATGTAATAAAGAATTGGAATGAAAGTTAAGGGGGATTGGAAGGGGATTTAAGGGATTGAAATGAGGTTAAGTAGGATTGGAAAGAGATTAAAGGATTGGAAGGAGATCAAAAGGCTGGAAAGGGGGTTCAGAAGGATTGGAAAGGGATTAAAGGATTGAAAGGGGTATAGGAGGATTGGAATGGAATTTAGGGGATTGGAAAGGTGTCATGGATGATTGGAATGGCATTAGTGGATTGGGAAAGGATAACTGAGGAAAGAAAGGGGATTAAGAATGATTGGAAGAGGATTTAGGGGACTGGATGAAGATTAGAAGGATGTTATAGAGGATTGGGAGAGGATTCACGGATTAAAAAAAGATAAGGGGATGGGAAGACGTTTAAAGGGATTGGAAAGCGACTAAAGGGATTGGAAGTGTACTGGAAATAGGGTTTGGCGGAACGGTAGGGGGTTAGAAAGACGTTATGGAGGATTGGGAGGAGATTAAAGGGATTGGAAGTAGATTGGAAGGGGATTTGGGGGGATCGGAAAGGCATAAGGGATTGGAAGGGAGTTAGAAGTAGGTTATGGAAGATTGGGAGCGGATTAGGGGGATTGGAAGGGTATTGTAGAAGATTAGAAGGGGATTTAGGGGATTGGAAGGGGATTTAAGGGATTGGAAGGGTGTTATGGGTGATTGGAAGGAGATTTAGGGAATTGTAATTGTGTTATGGGTGATTGGAAGGGGATTTGGGAGAATGGAAGGGTTTTATGAGTGATTGGAAAGGAGTTATGGATGATTAGAAGGGGGTTTATTTGAGTGGAAGGATGTTATGAGTGATTGGAAGAGGATTTAGGGGATTGGAAGGGTGTTGGGATGATTAGAAGGGGATTTAGGGGATTGGAAGGGTGTTATGGGTGATTGGAAGATGATATTGGAGATTGGAAGGGCGTTGGGGATGATTAGAAGGGGATTAGGTATTGAAAGAAGGTTATGGGGGATTGGAAGCTAGTATGGAATGAGATTACGGGACTAGGAAGGTTCTAGTGATGATTGGAAAGGGATTGGAAAGAAGGTAATGAAAGTTTAGGAGGGTATTAAAGGATTGAAAGAAGATTAAAAGGATGTTATTGAGGCTTGGGAAGGGATTAAGGGATGAATAGATAGAAAGGAGATTGGAAGGGGATTAGAGGGACTGATAAGGGATTGGAAGGGATTTGGAGAGAGAGATTAAGATGACTAAGGAAATTATGGGGATTGGAAGGGGATTAAGGGGATTGGAATTAGATTAAGAGGATTGTAATGTAACTAAGGGGATTAAGGGGACAGGAAGGGGATTTAATGGATTGGAAGGGGATTGGAAAGAGATTGGAAGATTGGAGATTGGAAAGAGATTAAGGAAATTAAAGTGATTGGAAGGGGATTAAAGGATTTGGAAGGGAGTTATAGAAGATTGGAAGGGGATGAAGGGAATGGGAGAGGGTTGTAGAGGATTGGAAAAGGATTAGGGAATTGAAAAGGGGTTAAGAAGTATAAGAAAAAGGATTATGGGATTGGAACACGGTTATGAAGGATTGGAAGGAGATTCAGGAGATAAGAAGGGAATGGGAGGGAGGAGTTGGAGGATTGGAAGGGGATTGAGAAAGAGTTAGGAAAAATTTAAGGAGGGATTGGGGTATTTGAAAGGGATTGGAAAGGGGTTATGAAGGATTGGGAGGAGACAAGGTACTATAAGGGGATTGGAAGGGGTTTTAGGGGGATTGGAGCGAAATCAAAAGGATTGGAAGGGGATGAAGCTGGATTGGAAGGGAATTTATGGGATTGAAAGGCTGTTATAGGTGATTGGAAGTAGATAGTAAAGGGATTGGATAGGTAAAATGTGGGATTGAAAGGACATTGGGAGATTGGAAGATTGGAATAGGACTAAGAGGATTGAAAAGGGAAGAGAATAAAGGGGATAGTGATGATTGGAAGGGAATTGAAAGGGGATTGGAAGACCATTTAGAAACTGGAAGGGATTAGGGAGGATTGGAAAGGGATTGGAGGAGGAGGATGGAGGATTGGAAGGGGATAAAGAGGATTGGACGCGGGGGATGAAAGATTGGAAGGAGATTAAAGGGACTGGAAGGGATTAAGGCGGATTGGAAAGGGATTGGAAGAGGATGATGTAAGATTGTAAGTGGATAAAAAGGATTCGAAGCTGGTAATGAAAGATTGGAAGGGGATTAAAGGGAGTGGAAGGGGTTAAGGAGGATTGGAAAGGAATTAAAGGGACTGGAAGAGGATGATGTAAGATTGGAAGTGGATAAAGAGGATTCGAAGCTGGTAATGAAAGATTGGAAAGGGATTGGAAGGAACTAAGGAGGATTGGAAAGGGATTGGAGGAGGAGGATGGAGGATTGGAAGAGGATAAAGAGGATTGGAAGCGGGTGATGAAAGATTGAAAGGGGATTAAGGGGATTGGAAGGGATTGAGGTGGATTGGAAAAGGATTAAAGGGATTGGAAGAGAATGACGGAGGATCTGAATGTAATAAAGAGGATTGTAAGCGGGTGATGAAAGATTGGAAGGGGATTAAAGGGATTGGAAGGGATTAAGGGAGATTGGAAAGGGATTAAAGGGATTGGAGGAGGAGGAGGATGGAAGATTGGACGTGGATAAAGAGGATTCAAATCGTTTTATGAAAGATTGGAAGGGGATTAAAGAGATTGGAAAGGATTAAGGGGGATTGGAGGAGGAGGAGGATGGAGGATTGGAAGAGGATAAAGAGGATTGGAAGCTGGTAATGAAAGATTGGAAGTGATTGAGGAGGATTGGAAAGGGATTAGAGGGATTGGAAGAGGATGATGGAGGATCTGAATAGGATAAAGAGGATTGGAAGCGGGTGATGAAAGATTGGAAGGGGATTAATGGGATTGGAAGGGATTAAAGGGGATTGTAAAGGGATTAAAGGGATTGGAGGAGGAGGATGGAGGATTGGAAGTGGATAAAGAGGATTCGAATCGTTTTATGAAAGATTAGAAGGAGATTAAGGGGATTGAAAGGAATTAAGGAGGATTGGAAAGAGATTAAAGGGATTGGAAGAGGATGATGGAGGATGTGAATGGGATAAAGCGGATTGGAAGCGGGTGATGAAAGATTGGAAGGGGATTAATGGGATTGGAAGGGATTAAAGGGGATTGTAAAGGGATTGGAGGAGGAGGAGGATGGAGGATTGGAAGTGGATAAAGAGGATTCGAATCGTTTTATGAAAGATTGGTGGGGGATTAATGGGATTGGAAGGGATTGAGGAGGATTGGAAAGGGATTGGAAGAGGGTGATGAAGGATTGGAAGGGGGTAAGGGTGAGTAAGGGTGATTGGAACTGATTAAGGGTGAAACATACTAAGAAAAAAGGGTGATTAGACAATGATTGGAGTTTGAAAAGGGACTCATTGCTATTCAAGGGTGACGAAGGGAAGGGAAGGGTGAGGAGAAGGGTGATAAAAGGGAGGTTAAAAAAGGGAGGAGGGAAGGGAGAAGAGAGGAAGGAGGAGAGAGGGAATAAGGAAGGAAGGAAGGAAGGAAGGAAGGAAAAAAGGAAGGAAGGAAAGAAGGAAGGAAGAGAGAGAGAGAGAGAGAGAGAGAGAGAGAGAGAGAGAGAGAGAGAGAGAAGAGAGAAGGAGAAAGAGATGGAGAGGTAAGGAAGGGAGGGAGGAAGAGGAGGAAGAAGGGAGGAAGAGGAGGAAGAAGGGAGGAAGAGGAGGGAAGAAGGGAGGTAAAACAGGTGTTGATCTTCTGCTTCTCCCAAAATGAACACCTCCTCCTCCTCCTCCTCCTCATGCTGCTGCTTCCCTTTTGTTATTTCTACTTTTCTTCTGTTTAAAGGAAGGAGAGGAAGAGGAAGAGGAGGAGGAGGAGGAGGAATAGAAGGGCGAGAAGAAGAAGGAGGAGGAAGAAGAGGAGGAGGAGGAGGAAAGAGCTGTCTCACTCCTCCATAGTTCAATATATTCTCTCTCTCTCTCTCTCTCTCAGCCTTGTCTCTATTTTTACTCTCCGTCCACAAGCCAGTGTGTGCGTGTGTGTGTGTGTGTGTGTGTGTGTGTGTGTGTGTGTGTGTGTGTGTGTGTAAGACATCTATACAAATCAGTGTGTGCGTATGTGCGTGTTTGTGTATGAATTTTATGTATGTATGTATGTATGTATGTATATATGTATGTATGTATATATGTATGACCTTTATATACGTGTAAGTGTGTTTGTGTGACCTTTTTTATGTGTGCGTATATCCACGTGTGTATGTATCTGCATCTATGTACGTTAATGTGACCTTTATGTGCATATTTTCGTGTACCTGTGACCTTGAATGCCCATGAGTGACCTTGCGTGACCTTTCCAGAGCACACGTCGTCGGGGGGTCAGAAGAAGCGGCGACCTTACCTGCTCAAGAGGAAGGCGCTGACCACCGGGATCTTCGACAACAAAAAGGAAGATGGGAAAGGTCAGTGAGGGGGATCAAAGGTCGGTCAGGAGAGGGATAAGGTCAGTATTGTTGAGGAGAAAGGAAGGAAAGAGAGGGGATGAAGGAAGGGATAGGAAGGAAAGGAGAGGGAAGGAAGGACTAGGGAAAAGGTCAATAAGAGGGGGAGAAAGGTCAGTAAGGGAGGTTGAAAGGTCAGGCTAAGGGTAAAATGCCAGTAAGGTTGAGGAGAAAGGAAGGGGGGCAGAGATGAAAAGGGAGGAAGGTCAGAAACGGGAGAGAAAGGTCAGCAAGAGGGAGGGAAAGGTCAGTTAAGTTCGGGAGAAAGGAAGGAAAAAGGGGAGAGGAAGAAAGGAAGGGAGAGGAGGAAAGGCAGAGCTGAAAAGGGAGGAAGGTCAGAGAGGGGAGAGAAAGGTCAGTAAGAGGGAGGAAAAGGTCAGTTAAGTTGGCGAGAAAGGAATGAAAGAGAAGAGGAGGAAAGGAAGAAATGAAAAAGAAGAAAGGTCAGTACTATGAAGAGAAAGGTCAGTTAAAGGGCTGAAAGGTCAGGTAGTTGGGGAGAATGGAAGGGAAAAAGGGATAGGAAGGAAGGGAGAGGAGGAGAGGAAGAAAGGTCAGTACTAGGAAGGAAAAGGTCAGTCGAGGAGAAAGGTCAGTTCTAGAGGGAGGAATGGAGGGAAAGAGAAGAGGAAGAAAGAGAGAAACGAAAAGGAGAGAAGGTCAGAAAGGGAGGAGAAAGAGAGGAGAAAGAAACCAAGGAGGAAAGGGAAATGGGAAGGAAGAGGAGAAAAGGAAGGGAAGGGAGGAAAGGGGATGGGAAAGGAAGGGACTTGAGAGGAAAGGAAGGGAAAAAGAGATGGAGGAAATGAAAAGGAAGGGAAAGGGGAGAAAAGAATTGGAAGGGAGTAGAAAGGAAGGGAAAGGAAAAGGATGGAATGAAAAGGGAAGGGAAATTAAGGAAGGGGAAAGGAAAGGGAAGGAAGGGAAAGAGAGGGAAGGGAGGGGAAGAAAGGTGGAGAAAGAAAGGGAAGGGAAGGGAAGGAAGGGAAGGAAAGGGAAGGGAAGGGAAAGGGAGAAGTGATTGAAAGGCAAGGAAAGGGAGGGAAGGGGAAGGGAGGGGAGAGGAAGAAAAGTGAAGAAATGAAAGGGAAGGGAAAAAGTCAGTTGAAAGGGGTGAAAAGGTCAGTTGTGGGGGTGAAAAAGGTCAGTTGTGAGGGATGAAGAAAGGTCACTTGTAAGGGGTGAAAAAGGTCAGTCGTGAGGGGTGGAAAGAGTCAGTTGTATGGATAAGAAAAGGTCAGTTGTGAGGACTGGGAAAGGTCAGTTGTAGGGGTGAAAAAGGCCAGCTGTGGGGGTGGAAAAGGTCAGTTGTGGGGAGAGGAAAAGGTCAGTTGTGGGGAAGGGGTGAAAAAGGTCAGTTGTGGGGTGAAAAAGGCCAGTTGTGGGGGTGGAAAAGGTCATTTGTGGGGAGTGGAAAAGGTCAGTTGTGGGGGAGGGGTGAAAAAGGTTAGTTGTGGGGGGTGGAAAAGGTCAGTTATGGGGGGTGGAAAAGGTCAGTTGTGGGGGGTGGAAAAAATCAGTTGTGGGAGGTGGAAAAGGTTCGTTGTGAGGATTGGAAAAGGTCAGTTGTGGGATGGAAAAGGTCAGTTGTGGGGGGTGGAAAAAGTCAGTTGTGGGGGGTGGAAAAGGTCAGTTGTGGGAGGTGGAAATGGTCCGTTGTGAGGACTCGAAAAGGTCAGTTGTGGGGTGGAAAAGGTCAGTTGTGAGGGCTGGAAAAGGTCAATTGTGGGAGTGGAAAAGGTTAGTTGTGGGGGGTGGAAAAGGTCAGTTGTGGGGACTGGAAAAGGTCAGTTGTGGGGGTTGAAAAGGTCAGTTGTGGGGAGTGGAAAAGATCAGTTATGCGGGTGTGGAAAAGTTCAGTTGTGGGGGGTGGAAAAGGTCAGTTGTGGGGGGTGGAAAAGGTCAGTTGTGAGGGGTGGAAAAGGTCAGTTGTAGGAGGTGGGAAAGGTCAGTTGTGTGGGGTAGAAAAGGTCAGTTGTAAGGGATGGAAAAGGTCAGTTGTGGAGGTGGAAAAGGTCAGTTGTGGGGTTGAAAAAGGTCAGTTATGAGGGATGAAAAAGGTCACTTGTAAGGGGTGAAAAAGGTCAGTCGTGAAGGGTGGAAAAAATCAGTTGTATGGATAAGAAAAGGTCAGTTGTGGGGGAAAAGGTCAGTTGTGAGGGGTAGAAAAAGTCAGTTGTGGGGGTTGAAAAGGTCAGTTGTGGGGGTGGAAAAGGTCAGTTGTGGGGGGTGGAAAAGGTCAGTTGTGAGGGGTAGAAAAGGTCAGTTATTAGGAGTAAAAAAGGTCATTTGTGGGGGGTGGAAAACCTCAGTTGTGGGGGTTGAAAAGGTCAGTTGTTGGGGGGTAGAAAAGGTCAGTTGTGGGGGTGGAAAAGGTCAGTTGTGGGGGTAGAAGAGGTCAATTGTGGGGGTGGAAAGGTCAGTTGTGAGTGGTGGAAAAGGTCAGTTGTGGGGGTGGGAAAAGGTCAGTGTGAGAGCTGGAATAGGTCAGTTGTGGGGGTCGAAAAGGTCAGTTGTGGGTGGTGGTGGAAAAGGTCAATTGTGGGGATGTAGAAAAGTTCAGTTGTGGGGGTGGGAAAGGTCAGCTGTGGGGGTGGAAAAGGTCAGTTGTGGGGGGTGGAAAAGGTCAGTTGTGAGGGGTGGAAAAGGTCAATTGTGGGGGGTGGAAAAGGTCAGTTGTGGGGGATGGAAAAGATCAGTTGTAAGGGATGGAAAAGGTCAGTTGTGGGGGGGGTGGAAAAGGTCAGTTGTGGGGGTTGAAAAGGTCAGTTGTGGGGGTGGAAAAGGTCTGTTGTGAGGGGTAGAAAAGGTAAGTTGTGGGGGTGAAAAAGGTCAGTTGTAGGGTTGGAAAAGGTCAGTTGTGGGGGTGGAAAAGGCCAGTTGTGGGAGGTGGAAAAGGTCAGTTGTGGGGGGTGGAAAAGGTCAGTTGTAGGGGGTAGAAAAGGTCAGTTGTGGGAGGTGGAAAAGGTCAGTTGTGAGGGCTGGAAAAAGGTCAGTTGTGGGGGTGGAAAAGGTCAGTTGTGAGGGCTGGAAATGGTTAGTTATGAGGGCTGGAAAAGGTCAGTTGTGGGGGGTGAAAAAGGTCAGTTGTGGGGGGATGGAAAAAGTCAGTTGTGGGAGATGGAAAAGGTCAGTTGTGGGGGATGGAAAAGGTCAGTTGGGGGGGGTGGAAAAGGTCAGTTGTGAGAGGTAGAAAAGGTCAATTATTAGGAGTAAAAAAGGTCAGTTGTAAGGTGAAAAAGGTCAATAGGAAGTCTAGGACACGTTCAGGATATGTTCAAGTATATTTCAAGGTCACAGTTTTTGTTTTCTAGGTCATGTGATTTTTGGTGTCTATTTATTATTATTATTATTATTATTATTATTATTATTATTATTATTATTATTATTATTATTACCCTTTCTCCTGTTTTGCATCCCTTCCCTTCCCTTCCCTTCCCTTCCCTTCCTTCCCCTTCCCTCTTTTCCCTTCCCTTTTCTTTTCTTCCCTTCCCTTTCCTTCCTTATCCATTCCTTTCTCCCCTTTCGCATCCCTTCCCTTCCCTTTCTCTCCCTTCCCTTCCCTTCCCTTCCCTATTCATCCCTCCCTTTCCCTTCCCTTCCCTTCCCTTCCTTCTCTTCCCCTCCCCTTCATCTTCCCTTCTTCCCATCACCCCTTTCATCTCCGTCTCATGACCTTCCTTCCTTCCTTCCTTCCTTCCCTTTCCTTCACTTCCTTCCTCTTCCTCCCTTTCCTCCTTCCTTTCTTCCTCCTTCCATCCCTTCCTCTCATCATCCTTCTCTTCCCTTTTCTAACTCTTCCCTTCCCCTTCCTTCCCTCCCCTTCCCTTCCCATCACCCTCCCCCTCTCACCCCTCCCCCCCCCCCCCCAGACGGCGTGGAGGGGGGCCAGGTGTTCGGTCTCTCCCTCAACAAATGTCTCGAGAACGAAAGAAACCGCTCGCGCGAGGCCGCCGAGAAGGCCGCCCTCGCCGCCGCCGCTGCCTCCACCGCCGCCGCCACCGCAGGGGAAGAGCCGTCCGCCCTGAGCCGGAAGTCCTCGCAGGGGGGATCCCACGCCTCGTTTTCTTCGTTGAATGAAGCGACGAAGCAGGTGAGGGGCGGGAAGGGGAGGGGGAAGGGTGCCTGGTAGTGTGGGAGGGAAAGGGGGGAGGGGTGGAGAATGGGGGGGGGGAAGGGAGGGGAAGGGTGGTAGGTGATGGAGAAAGAGGTAGGAAAGAGAAGGGAAGAGAAAGGAGAGGAAGGGAAAGTGATGGGAAGAGAGGGGAAGGGAAGGGAAAGGAAAGGAGGGTAGGGAAGAGAAGGGAAGGGTAAGGAGAGGAAGAAAAGGAAGGGTAAGGGAAGGGAAGAGAAGGGGAAGGACAGCGAAGGAAGGGAAGGGAAGGGAAAGGAGAGGAAGAAAAGGAAGGGTAAGGAAGGAAGAGAAGGAAGGAAAGGAAGGAAGGAAGGGAAGGAGAGGAAGGAAAGGGAAGGAAGGAAGGGGAAGGAAAGCGAAGGAAGGGAAGGGAAGGGAAAGGAGAGGAAGAAAAGGAAGGGTAAGGGAAGGGAAGAGAAGGGGAAGGAAAGGGAAGGAAGGGAAGGGAAGGGAAAGGAGAGGAAGAAAAGGAAGGGTAAGGGAAGGGAAGAGAAGGGGAAGGAAAGGGAAGGAAGGGAAGGGAAGGGAAAGGAGAGGAAGAAATGGAAGGGAAAGAGAAAGGAAGACAGAGAGGGGAAGAAAAGGAAGGGTAAGGGATGGGAAGAGTCTCCCCCTTGCTTCCTCCACTTCCTCCCTCTCACAGCATGGCTTCCGAAACAAAAGATCCTGCCTATCAAATCTATTAACCTTCTATAACGACCTCTTCACTGTTTATGACGTAACCAAATCACTGGACGTAGTCTATCTTGATTTCCAGAAAGCGTTTGATAAAGTCCCGCATCATAAATTACTTTACAAATTAAAGCAAATAGGTATTGACGGTCAGGTAAACCAATGGATCGCGAATTGGTTGAGCAACAGACAACAAAGAGTAGTGATTGACGGATTTAACTCAGAGGGCGCCGGTCACTAGTGGCGTCCTCAGGGCTCGGTTCTTGGCCCAGTGTTTCATTATTTACATCAACGACGTGGATGTTGGACTCAATAATCGCATTAGTAAATTTGCAGACGACACAAAGATTGGTAACTCGGTTCTGACTGACGAAGACAGGCAAAGCCTCCAAGAGGATTTGCACAAAATTTCAGCTTGGTCGGATAGATGGGAGATGCCCTTTAACGTAGACAAGTGCCAGGTCCTTCAAGTTGGAACGAGGAATAAGAAGTTTGATTACGAAATGCGCGGCGTTAAACTCAAAAGCGTTCAATGCGTCAAGGACTTGGGGGTCAAAATAGCGTCAAACCTTAAATTCTCACAGCAATGCATCGATGCAGCAAATAAAGCGAACAGAATGTTGGGCTTCATTAAAAGAAACTTTTATTTAAGAATAAAGATGTAATACTCCTGCTCTACAACAGTTTAGTCAGACCCCACTTGGAATATGCGGTACAGTTTTGGTCTCCCACCATGCAAAGGATATTGCTAAATTAGAAGGTGTTCAGCGTCGGGCAACGAAAATTATCCTTCCTTGCGCAACAAATCCTACGAAGAAAGGCTTACCCTAACATGTTCTCTTGAGAAACGTCGCCTGAGGAAAACTTATCGAATGTTTTAAAATACTTAATTGTTTCAAGAATGTAGACAGATCAACATTGTTTATGATCGATGACACTTTGCGCACGAGGAACAATGGCGTAAAACTCAGATGTAGACAAGTAAATTCAGACTGCACCAAATTTTTCTTCACCAACGTTGTAGTGCGTGAATGGAATAAGCTCCCATCATCAGTGGTCCAGTGTAACACGATTGACTCCTTCAAAAATAAGCTCGACCGTCACTTCCTTCAACTTAATATCAACTAGAGTAGAAATGCAACGTTTTGGAGTCTCCTGATTAATGTAAAATCACTTAGGTTTAAGGACAGACCACCAAGTCTGGACCATGGGGTCTGTGTGGTCTGATTTTCTATGTAAATCTATGTAAATCTCTCTTCCTCCCTCACACTCTCACACTCTTTCCTTCACTCACTCACTCTTTCTCTTCCAGTCCTCAACCGGGTCTCTTGAAAGCCTAAATCTGGACCGCAAGAGACCAAGTTTAGCGGGAGGCAGCGGCGGCGGCGGCGGCGGAGGAGGAGGGGGAGGGGACGGTCTCGGCCTCTCCCCCACCCCCCTGTCCCTTGACCTACTGGTGGTTGAGCCCAGCCCCCAAATCCCGGGTCTGGTCAGCACGTGTCTCCGCTACCTCCAACAAAGTGGCCTTCACACCCTGGGGCTGTTCCGCGTCTCCTCGTCCAAGAAGAGAGTGAGGCAGGTCAGTGTGCGGTGGGATTGGCTTGGGCTTTGTTGGCTCGGGCTGGTTGAGGTTTGGGTTATCTCGGGTTGGTTTTGGTTGATTCGGGTTGGGTTTGGGTTGGGTTGGGTTGTTTCGGGTTGGTCTGTGTTTAGGTTGTCATGAGTTATTTTGGGTTGATTCGGGTTGGGTTTGGGTTGGGTTGGGTTGTTTCGGGTTGGTCTGTGTTTAGGTTGTCATGAGTTATTTTGGGTTGATTCGGGTTGCTTTGGGTTTGGGTTGGGTTGGGTTGGTTCGGGTTTGTCTGAGTTTGAGTTGAGTTGGCATGGGTTTGGGTTTGGTTGTTTTGGGTTGGTCTGGGGTTGGGTTGTCTTGGCTTGGCTTGGGTTGGGTTGGGTAGGTTTGGGTTTGGTTGTCCTGGGTTTGTTTGGGTTTGTTTGCGTTTGAGTTGGGTTGGCATGGGTCTGGGTTTGGTTGTCTTGGGTTGTTTTGGGTTGATTCATGTTGGGTTTGAGTTGGGTTGGGTTGGTTCGGGTTGGTTGAGGTTTGGGTTGTCTTGGGTTGGGTTGGGTTAGTTCAGGTTTGGTTTGGGTTGGGTTGGTTTGGTTTGGTTAGGTTGAGTTGGGTTGGTTCAGGTTGGTTTGGGTTGGGTTTGGGCTGGTTTGGGTTGGCTCGGGTTGGTCTGGATTTGGGTTGTCTTGGGTTATTTTGGGTTGATTCGGGTTCTGTTTGGGCTGGGTTGGGTTGGTTCAGGTTGGGTTTGGGTTGGTTTGGGTTGATTCAGGTTGAGTTTGGGTTTGGGATGGGTTAAGTGGGCTTGGGTTGGGTTGGGATGGTTCGGGTTGGTCTGGGTTTGGGTTGTCTTGGGTTATTTTGGGTTGATTCGAGTTGGGTTTGGGTTGGGTTAGGTTGGTTCAGGTTGGGTTCGGGTGGGTTTGGGTTGATTCAGGTTGAGTTTGGGTTTGGGTTGGGTTAAGTGGGCTTGGGTTGGGTTAGGATGGTTCGGGTTGGTCTGGGTTTAGGTTGTCTTGGGTTGTTTTGGGTTGATTCGAGTTGGGTTTTGGGTTGGGCTGGGTTGGTTCAGGTTGGGTTTGGGTTGATTCAGGTTGGGTTTGGGTTAGGTTGGGTTGGTTCAGGTTGGGTTTGGGTTGGGTTGGTTCGGGTTGGTTTGGCTTTGGGTTGTCTTGGGTTGGTTTGGTTGGGTTGGGTTGGTTCGGGTTGGTCTGTGTTTGGGTTGTCTTGGGTTGGGTCGGGTTGAGTTGGGTTGGTTCGGGTTGGTCTGGGTTTGGGTTGTCTTGGGTTGGTTTGGTTCGGTTTGGTTGGGTTTGGGTTTGGTTAGGTTGGTTTGGGTTTGTCTGGGTTTGAGTTGGGTTGACATGGGTTTGGGTTTGGTTGTTTTGGGTTGGTTTGGTTGGGTTGGGCTGGTTCAGGTTGGTCTGGGTTGGTTCAGGTTAGTCTGGGTTTGGGTTGGGTTAAATGGGCTTGACTTGGGTTGTCTTAGCTTGCTTTGGTTGTCTTTGGCTGGTTTGGGTTGGTTTATGTTGGATTGGGTTGGCTTGACTCGGTTTAGGTTGCGTTGGGTTGGGTTGGGCTAGTTTGGGTTTGCTTAGGTTAACTTTGGCTTGGTTTAGGTTGTTTTAGGTTGACTTGGTTTGGAATGGGTTAGGCTTAGTGTGGATTGATTTGGGTTGATGTGAGTCTGGGAAGTGTTGGGCTTGTCTTGGTTCAGGTTGATTTAGGTTTGGGTTTGGGGTGGTTGGGTTGGGTTGGTTCGGGTTGGTCTGGGTTTGGGTTGGGTTGAGTGGGTTAGTCTGGGTTAGTTTGGGTTGATTTAAGTTTGGGTTTGAAAGGGTTAAAACTGATAAGTGCCTGGCTTGTCTTGATTTGGGTTGCGTCAGGTTGGTTTAGGTTGTGTTGTATTGGTTTGAAGTGGTTTAGTTTGGTCTTGATTTGTCTTGGGTTGATTTGGGTTAGATTGGAAAGTGTCTGGCTTGTCTTGGGTTGCTTTAGTGTAGCTTTGGTTGTCTTGGGTTTAGCTTTGGTTGTCTTTGGCTGTCTTGGGTTGCTTTAGTGTAGCTTGGGTTGTCTTTGGTTTAGCTTTGGTTGTCTTGGGTTGCTTTAGTGTAGCTTTGATTGTCTTGGGTTTAGCTTTGGTTGTCTTTGGTTGTCTTGGGCTGCTTTAGTGTAGCTTTGGTTGTCTTGGGTTGTCTTGGGTTTAGCTTTGGTTGTCTTGGGTTGCTTTAGTGTAGCTTGAGTTGTCTTGGGCTGCTTTAGTGTAGCTTGGGATGGCTTTGGTTGTCTTGGGTTCCTTTAAATTAGTGTAGCTTAGGTTGGCTTTGGTTGTCTTGGGTTGCTTTAGTGTAACTTGGGTTGTCTTGGGTTGCTTTAGTTTAGCTTGGGTTTTCTTTGGTTGCTTTGGTTTAGCTTTGGTTGTCTTGGGTTGCTTTGGTTTAGCTTTGGTTGTCTTGGGTTGCTTTAGCGTACCTTGGGTTGGCTTGGGTTGCTTTGGTTTAGCTTTGGTTGTCTTAGGTTGCTTTAGTGTAGCTTGGGTTGTCTTGGGTTGCTTTAGTGTAGCTTGGGTTGTCTTGGGTTGCTTTAGTGTAGCTTGGGTTGTCTTGGGTTGCTTTAGTTTAGCTTGGGTTGTCTTGGGTTGCTTTAGTGTAGCTTGGGATGGCTTGGGTTGTCTTGGGTTGCTTTAGTGTAGCTTGGGTTGGCTTGGGTTGTCTTGAGTTGTCTTGGGATGCTTTAGTGTAGCTTGGGTTGTCTTGGGTTGCTTTAGTGTAGCTTGGGTTGTCTTGGGTTGCTTTAGTTTAGCTTGGGTTGCTTTAGTGTAGCTTGGGTTGGCTTGGGTTGTCTTGGGTTGCTTTAGTGTAGCTTGGGTTGTCTTGGGTTGCTTTAGTGTAGCTTGGGTTGTCTTGGGTTGCTTTAGTGTAGCTTGGGTTGTCTTGGGTTGCTTTGGTTTAGCTTTGGTTGTCTTGGGTTGCTTTAGTGTAGCTTGGGTTGTCTTGGGTTGCCTTTGGTTGCTTTGGTTTAGCTTGGGTTGTCTTGGGTTGTCTTGGGTTGCTTTGGTGTAGCTTGGGTAGTCTTGGGTTGGCTTGGGTTGCTTTAGTGTAGCTTGGGTTGGCTTGGGTTGCTTTAGTGTAGCTTGGCTTGTCTTGGGTTGCTTGGGTAGTCTTGGGTTGGCTTGGGTTGCTTTAGTGTAGCTTGGGTTGGCTTGGGTTGATTTAGTGTAGCTTGGGATGTCTTGGGTTCTCTTGGGTTGATTTAGTTTAGCTTGTGTTGTCTTGGGTTGTCTTGGGTTGCTTCAGTGTAGCTTGGGTTGTCTTGGGTTGCTTTGGTGTAGCTTGGGTTGTCTTGGGTTGGCTTGGGTTGCTTTAGTGTAGCTTGGGTTGGTTTGGGTTGCTTTAGTGTAGCTTGGGATGTCTTGGGTTGATTTAGTGTAGCTTGGGTTGTCCTGGGTTGCTTTGGTGTAGCTTGGGTTGGCTTGGTGTAGTTTGGGTTGTCTTGAGTTGATTTAGTGTAGCTTAGGTTGACTTGGGTTGTCCTGGTTTGCTTTAGTGTAGCTTGGGTTGCTTTGGTGTAGCTTGGGTTGTCTTGGGTTGATTTAGTGTAGCTTGGGTTGGCTTGGGTTGTCCTGGTTTGCTTTAGTGTAGCTTGGGTTGCTTTGGTGTAGTTTGGGTTGTCTTGAGTTGATTTAGTGTAGCTTAGGTTGACTTGGGTTGTCCTGGTTTGCTTTAGTGTAGCCTGGGTTGTCTTGGGTTTAGCTTTAGTTGTCTTGGGTTGCTTTAGTGTAGCTTGAGATGGCTTGGGTTGCCTTGGGTTGCTTTAGTGTAGCTTGGGTTGTCTTGAGTTGCTTTAGTTTAGCTTGGGTTTTCTTGGGTTGCTTTAGTGTAGCTTGGGATGGCTTGGGTTGTCTTTGGTTGTCTTGGGTTGCTTTAGTGTAGCTTGGGTTGTCTTGGGTTGCTTTAGTTTAGCTTGGGTTGTCTTGGGTTGCTTTAGTGTAGCTTGGGTTGTCTTGGGTTGCTTTAGTGTAGCTTGGGTTGTCTTGGGTTTAGCTTTAGTTGTCTTGGGTTGCTTTAGTGTAGCTTGAGATGTCTTGGGTTGTCCTGGTTTGCTTTAGTGTAGCTTGGGTTGTCTTGGGTTGCTTTAGTGTAGCTTGAGATGTCTTGGGTTGTCTTGGGTTGCTTTAGTGTAGCTTGGGTTGGCTTGGGTTGTCCTGGTTTGCTTTAGTGTAGCTTGTGTTGTCTTGGGTTTAGCTGTAGTTGTCTTGGGTTGTCTTGGGTTGCTTTAGTGTAGCTTGGGTTGATTTAGTGTAGCTTGGGATGTCTTGGGTTGTCTTGGGTTGCTTTAGTGTAGCTTGAGATGTCTTGGGTTGTCTTGGGTTGCTTTAGTGTAGCTTGGATTGGCTTGGGTTGGCTTGGGTTGCTTTAGTGTAGCTTGGGTTGGCTTGGGTTGTCTTGGGTAGATTTAGTGTAGCTTGGGTCGTCTTGGGTTGCTTTGGTGTAGCTTGGGTTGTCTTGAGTTGCTTTAGTGTAGCTTGGGTTGGCTTGGGTTGTCCTGGTTTGCTTTAGTGTAGCTTGGGTTGGCTTGGGTTGCTTGGGTCCGCTTGGGTTTGAATTTGGGTTGAAGAGGGTTGAGTTCGGAAACGATTTAACGGTTGAGGAGTGTTTGGGTGGGTTTCGGCTGGCTAGGTTTGAGGTTTGGTTTGGTTAGGTGTGGGATAGTTTGGGTTAGTTTGGGTTGGTTTGGGTTGACTTGGGTTGAGATTAGAAGTGTCTGGCTTGTCTTGGCTTAGGTTGTGTTAGGTTGGTTTGGTTTGGGTTAGCTTGGGTGAGAAAGAGAACGTAAGGGGAGGGAAGGGAAGGAGGAAAAGGAGAGTGAGGAAGGGAAAGAAAGGAGGAAAGGAGAGAAGGGAGGGTGTGAAAGGGAAGGGAAGGGAAGGGAAGTGGAGGAAAGAAGGGAGAGGAGAATGTAGAACGTACGGTAAAGGAAGGAAGGAGGAGGATAGAAAAGAAGGGAAAGGAGAGAGAGAGGGAAGGGAAGGGATGGGAAGGGAAGGGAAGAGAAGGAGAAGGATAGGCCATAGGAGAGAAGGGAAAAGAGAGAGGGGAGGGAAGGGATGGAAAGGGAAGGGAAGGGAAGGGAAGGGAAGGGAAGGAAAGGGAAGGGAAGGGAAGGGAAGGAAAGGGAAGGGAAGGAAAGGGAAGGAAAGGAAAGGAAAGGAAAGGAAAGGAAAGGGAAGGGAAGGGAAGGGAAGGAAAGGGAAGGGAAGGGAAGAAAATTTGAGACTGGAAGGGGAAGAATGTTAGGGAGTAATTTGGTTGATTTAGATTGGGTCGGTTTGGAATGGGTTGGTTTACTTTGGTTTGGGTTGCCTTGGGTTAGCTTGCGTCGGCTGGGTTTGGGTTTAAGTTTAGATTGTCTTGGGTTGGATTGGGTTGGTTTCGGTTGGCTTGGGTTGGCCCGGGTTGGGTTGGGTTGAGTTTACTGGGGTTTGGTTTTAGTTGCCTCGGGTTTGCTTTGGTTGACTTGGTTTGAGTTTGAGTTTTGGTGGAGCAGGGTTGAGAGTGGAAGGGAAGAAGGTTGTGGAATGTAAGTCTTGCGTCAGGTTGTGCTGTGTTGGTTTGAACTGATTAGACGTTGTTTGGTTTAGGTTAAGTTTGGTTTAGGGTAAGTTAAGTTTAGTTTGGAGCAAGTTAAGTTTGGCCTCAAGTTTGGTTTGGGTCGAACTGGGTTGAGATGGGAGATGGTAGGAGGTTGGGGAATGTTTGGCTTGGTTCAGGTTGTTTTGGGTTGCTTCGAATTGGTTAGATTTCGTTTGGTTATGGTTAAGTTTGGTTTGGGGCAAGTTTAGTTTGGTTTAGGTAGAGCAGTACTGACCACCACGCCTGTGGTGGGCACGGCTCCGCTAATCCGCTAACCGCTAATTAGCGATGCTAACTTTTTCGTTAGCTGTTTAGCGTTGTCGCTAACTTTGGAAACAGCTAGCAGACCAATTAGCTTCCGCTAAGTGTAGTTCCTCCTCCGCTAACTTAAGTCCACACAAAAAAAATCATACAGATTTGTTCTTGTCCGTGTGGGCAGACAGCACCAGCTGAGCAACGTGGCACAATAATTCCAGGGAAAGGAGAGAACGAAAGAGGAGGAAGAAAGGAGTGAAGGGAAGGAGGAAGGGAAGGGGGAGGAAGGGAGAAAAAAATAGGATGTGAGAAGGAAGGGAAGGGAAGGGGAAGGGGAAGAGGAAGAGGAAGGGAGAGGAGGTGATGTGGTGATGGTGGAGGCAGTGGCGGGCACAGGTAATCGAAAAGTTACCTTCGTTAACTGGTAATCCACTAACTAAAAGTTACCTTCGCTTACGCGTACGCTAATTGGACAATTATTAGGGAAACGTTTGGGTGTTTTATGGTAAAACATCTTCCATTTCCAACTCTTTGAACTCGGGATTCAATAGCAAGAATTCGATATTTTCCACCTGACAAGAAGTAAAATTAAAATAATTAAAATAAGTGTCAGTTATGGAAAAAAAATGGAAAAAATGCGTAAATTTGCGGGAAATCTTTGGTAAAGTATGCGGATTTAGGATAAACTGGAGGCTTCTTTCTCTTCTCTTCTTGTTGTTGTTGCTTGTTGGGCTGTTTGTTCAGTTCAGCTGCGACGTTGTCACCGTGTGGTCATCGCGTTCATTATTGCCGCCTTGTTTGTCGTTATCGACGTCACGGAAGGTGACCAGAGTGAGGACGTTTTCTAATTTAATTTCTTTATTTGTTTACACCTTTATTATTATCTGATTTTGACATGCTATTCCTTTCTGGAAAGCTCTATGTCTAAGCTACAACATATTGAAATTTCAGGTCACTGGGTCTGTTTTTAAGGGTTTTGGAGCCAAAATACTAAAAAAGAAGCTAAATCCATATAAAAAAAAGTCAGCGGTTAGCGTTAGCTTCCACTAATTTCTTTACCAGTTTAGCGGTTTAGCGTAAGCGAAGGTAACTTTTTAGTTAGCGGATTACCAGTTAGCGAAGGTAACTTTTTAGTTAGTGGATTATCAGTTAGCGAAGGTAACTTTTTAGTTAGTGGATTACCAGTTAGCGAAGGTAACTTTTTAGTTAGTGGATTATCAGTTAGCGAAGGTAACTTTTTAGTTAGTGGATTACCAGTTAGCGAAGGTAACTTTTTAGTTAGTGGATTACCAGTTAACGAAGGAGTGCCTCCTATTGTCCTTAAAAACTGTGCTTTTGTGTTGACACCCTGCCTGGTCAAAGTCTTTCGTCTCTGCCTGTCAACATCTACCTTTCCTTCCTGCTGGAAGTATGCCTTTGTACAGCCTGTGCCTAAGAAGGGTGACCGCTCCAATCCCTCAAACTACCGCCCAATAGCTTTACTTTCATGTCTATCTAAAGCTTTTGAATCAATCCTTAACCGGAAGATTCAAAAGCACCTTTCCACTTCTAACCTTCTATCTGATCGCCAGTATGGGTTCCACAAGGGGCGTTCTACTGGCGATCTTCTTGGTCTCTTAACTGACTCTTGGTCATCCTCTCTTAGCAGTTTCGGTGAAACTTTCTCTGTTGCGCTAGACATATCGAAAGCCTTCGATAAAGTCTGGCACAAGTCTTTGCTTTCTAAACTGCCCTCTTTCCGATTATATCCCCCTCTCTGTTCGTTTATCTCCAGTTTCCTTTACGGCCGTTCTTTCACTGCGGTGGTAGACGGTCACTGCTCTTCCCCTAAATCTATCAACAGTGGCGTTCCACAGGGCTCTGTCCTATCACCCACTCTCTTCCTGCATGTTATTCATCGATGATCTTCTTTCCATAACAAACTGTCCTGTCCACTCGTACGCCGACGACTCCACTCTGCATTATTCAACTTCTTTCAATAAAAGACCATCACAACAGGAAGTACACGACTCCAGACTGGAGGCTGCAGAACTCTTAACCTCAGACTTTGCTATCATTTCCGATTGGGGCAGAAGGAACCTTGTGTCCTTCAATGCCTCAAAAACTCAATTTCTCCACCTATCAACTCGACACAATCTTCCAAACACCTATCCCCTATTCTTCGACAACACTCAGCTGTCACCTTCTTCAACACTAAACATCCTCGGTCTATCCTTAACTCAAAATCTCAACTGGAAACTTCATATCTCCTCCCTCGCTAAATCAGCTTCCTCGAGGCTGGGCGTTCTGTATCGTCTCTGCCTGTTCTTCTCCCCCGCGCAGTTGCTATCCATATACAGGGGCCTTGTCCGCCCTCGTATGGAGTATGCATCTCACGTGTGGGGGGGCTCCACCCACACAGCTCTTCTGGACAGAGTGGAGGCTAAGGCTCTTCGTCTCATCAGCTCTCCTCCTCCTACTGATAGTCTTCTACCTCTTAAATTCCGCCGCGATGTTACCTCTCTTTCTATCTTCTATCGATATTTCCACGCTGACTGCTCTTCTGAACTTGCTAACTGCATGCCTCCCCCACCCCCCTCCCGCGTCCCCGCTGCACTCGACTTTCTACTCATGCTCATCCCTATACTGTCCAAACCCCTTATGCAAGAGTTAACCAGCATCTTCACTCTTTCATCCCTCACGCTGGTAAACTCTGGAACAATCTTCCTTCATCTGTATTTCCTCCTGCCTACGACTTGAACTCTTTCAAGAGGAGGGTATCAGGACACTTCTCCTCCCGGATCTGACCTTGCTTTTGGCCGCCTCTTCTGATTCTTTTATGGGAGCAGCGATTAGCGAGCTTTTTTATTATTGTTTTTTTTCTGTGCCCTTGAGCTGCCTCCTTTGTTGTAAAAAAAAAAAAAAAAAAAGTTAGTGGATTACCAGTTAGCGAAGGTAACTTTTTAGTTAGTGGATTACCAGTTAACGAAGGTAACTTTTCGATTACCGGTGCCCGCCACTGCCACCACCATCACCACATCACCTCCTCTCCCTTCCTCTTCCTCTTCCCCTTCCCCTTCCCTTCCCTTCCTTCTCACATCCTATTTTTTCCTTCCTTCCTCCCCCTTCCCTTCCTCCTTCCCTTCACTCCTTTCTTCCTTCTCTTTCGTTCTCTCCTTTCCCTTCTTTCCTTCCCTTCCCTCTCACTCTTCTTTCTTCCTCCCCTTCCTCCCCTCACACACCCTCCTTTCCATCCATGCCTGCCACCCCCTCACGCCCTTCCCTTCCCTTCACAGCTGCGGGAAGAGTTCGACCGCGGGCAGGAGGTGTGGCTGTCGGCGGAGCAGTGCCCTCACGACGTGGCCACCCTGCTCAAGGAGTTCTTCAGGGACCTGCCGGAGCCCCTGCTGACGAGGGAGCTGTACGAGCCCTTCATCAGGACCCAGAGTAAGTGTGTGGAAGGGACGGGAAGGGAAGGGAAGGGACGGAAGGAAGGACGGAAGGAAGGGAGGGAAGCAAGGAAGGAAGGAAGGGAACGGAAGGAAGGAAGGAAGGAAGGAAGGGAAGGAAGGGAAGGACGGAAGGAAGGAAGGAAGGACGGGGGGAAGGGAAGGGAAGGAAGGGAAGGGAAGGGAAGGGAAGGAAGGAAGGAAGGGAAGGGAAGGACAGGACGGAAGGAAGGAACGGAAGGGAAGGAAGGGAAGGAAGGAAGGAAGGGAAGGGACGGGAAGGAAGGAAGGGAAGGAAGGAAGGGAAGGAAGGGAAGGAAGGAAGGAAGGGAGGGAAGGAAGGAAGGAAGGACGGGAAAGGAAGGAAGGAAGGAAGGGAAGGGAAGGGAAGGAAAGGAAGGAAGGAAGGAAGGAAGGAAGGGAAGGAAGGAAGGAAGGAATGGAAAGGGAAGGAAGAGAGGGAAGGAAGGGAAGGGAAGGAAAGGAAGGGAAGGAAGGAAGGAAGAAGGAAGGATGAAGGAAGGAAGGAAGGGAAGGGAAAGAAGGAAGGGAAGGAAGGGAGGGAGGGAGTGGCAGGGAAAGAAGTAAAGGAAGGGAGGAAGTGAAAAGGAAAGAAGGAAGGGAAGGGAAGGAAGGGAGGAAGGAAGAGAAGGAAGGAAGGAAGGAAGGAAGGGAAGGAAGGGAAGGAAGGAAGGAAGGAAGGAAGGATGAAGGAGGAAGGGAAGGAAGGGGAAGGAAAAGGAAGGAAGGAAGGAAGGAAGGAAGGGAAGGAAGGAAGGAAGGAAGGAAGGGAAGGAAGAGGAAGGAAGGAAGGAAGGAAGGAGGGGAAGGGAAGGGAAGGAATGAAGGAAGGGAAGGAAGGAAGGGAAGGAAGGAAGGAAGGAAGGGAAGGAAGGAAGGAAGGAAGGAGGGAAGGGAAGGGGAAGGAAGGAAGGGAAAGGAAGGGAGGAAGGAAGGAAGGGAAGGGAAGGAAAGGAAAGGGAAGGAAGGGAAGGAAGGGGAAGGAAGGAAAGAAGGGAAGGAAGGAAGAGGGGAAGGAAGGGAGGGAAGGAGGAAGGAAGAGAGGAAGGAAGGGAGAGAAGGAGGACGGAAGGGAAGGGAAGGGAAGGGAAGGAAGAGAGGGAAGGAAGGAAGGAAGGAAAGGAAGGAAGGGAAGGAAGGAAGGAAGGGAAGGGAAGGGAAGGGAAGGGAAGGGAAGGGAAGGGGAAGTCTTGTCCAACATGTGTTTTTGGGTTCCGACATGTTTGTGAATATGGCCCTGGATTTAACTTCTCCCTCTCCCTTTCATTCCTCCTTCTCTCCTCTCCTCTCTCCTCACCCTGCCTCTCCTTCCTTCCTCCTCCCTCCTTCTTTTATCTCCCTTCCTCCATCCCTTTCTCCCATTCAAATTCTCCCTCCTTTCTTTTCTCTCCCTTTCTCTCCTTCCTTCTCCCTCTCTCCCTCACCCTTCCTGCCTCAACCCCTCCCTTTCTCTCTCCTCCTCCTCCCTTTTCCCACCCTTTCCTCCTTTCTCCTTTCTCCTTCCTTCTCCCTCTCCCTCACCCTGCCTGCCTCAACCCCCTCCCTGCGTCTCCCGCCTCCTTCCCTCCCTTTCTCTCCCTTTCTCTCTCCTCCCTTTCTTTCTCTCCCTTTTTATCTCCCTCACCCTCCCGCCTCACCCTGTCCCTTCCTTTCCCTCCCTCCTTCCTTTCTTTACCTCCCTTTCCTCCATCTCCTTTCTCCCTCACTTTCAAAATTTCTCCCCTCCTTTCTTTCTCTCCTTTCTCCTTCCTCTCCCTCTCTCTCTCCCTCACCTTCCTGCCTCAACCCCTCCCTTTCTCTCCTCCTCCTCCCTTTCCACCTTTCCTCCCCCTTTTTCTCTCCTTTCTCCTTTCCTCTCTCTCCCTCACCCTCCTGCCTCACCCTCTCCCTTCCTTTCCCTCCCTCCTCCTTCCTCTCTTTATCTCCCCTTCCTCCATCTCCTTTCTCCCTCACTTTCAAAATTTCTCCCCCTCCCTTTCTTTCTCTCCCTTTCTCTCCTTCCTTCTCCCTCTCTCTCCCTCACCCTTCCTGCCTCAACCCCCTCCCTTTCTCTCCCTCCTCCTCCCTCCCTTTCCCACCCTTTCCTCTCTTCCCCTCCCTTTCTTTCTCTCCCTTTCTCTCCTTCCTTCTCCTTCTCTCTCCCTCACCCTCCTGCCTCACCCCCTCCCTTCCTCTCCCTCCTCCTCCCTCCTTTCCCACCTTTCCTCTCTCCCCTCCTTTCTTTCTCCTTCTCTCCTTCCTCTCTCTCTCTCTCCTCACCCTTCCTGCCTCAATCCCCTCCCTTTCTCTCCCTCCTCCTCCCTCCTTTCCCACCTTTCCTCTCTCCCTCCCTTTCTCTCCCTCTCCCTCTCTCTCCCTCACCCTCCCGCCTCACCCTCTCCCTTCCTTTCCCTCCCTCCTCCTTCCTCCATCTCCTTTCTCCCTCACTTTCAAAATTTCTCCCCCTCCCTTTCTTTCTCTCCCTTTCTCTCCTTCCCTCTCCCTCTCTCTCCCTCACCCTTCCTGCCTCAACCCCCTCCCTTTCTCCCTCCTCCTCGCTCTGTTTACCACCATTTCTTCTCTCCCCCCATTTTTTTCTCTCCCTTTCTCTCCTTCCCTCTCCCTCTCTCTCCCTCACCTTCCTGCCTCACCCCCTCCCTTCCTCTCCCTCCCTTCTTCCTCTCTCCCTCCCTTTCATCCATCTCCTTTCTCCCTCGCTTACAAAATCTCTCCCCCTCCCTTTCTGTCTCTCCCTTTCTCTCCTTCCCTCTCCCTCCCTTTCCCTCCCTTCTCCTTCCTCTTTCTCACCCTTTCCTCTCTCCCTCTCCCTTTCTTTCGCTCCCTTTCTCTCCTTCCCTTCTCCTTCTTCTCTTTCTCACCCTTTCCTCTCTCCCTCTCCCTTTCTTTCTCTCCCTTTCTCTCCTTTCCTCTCCCTCTCTTTCCCTCACCCTCCTGCCTCACCCTCTCCCTTCCTTTCTCTCCCTCCTCCTCCTTCTCTCTCCCTCCCTTTCCTCCATCCCTCTTCTCCCTCGATTACAAGATCTAGCTCCCTCCCTCTCCTGCCTCACCCCCTCCCTTCCTTTCTCTCCCTCCTCCTCCTTCTCTCTCCCTCCCTTTCCTCCATCTCTCTTCTCCCTCGATTACAAGATCTAACTCCCTCCCCCTCCTGCCTCACCCTCTCCCTTCCTTTCTCTCCCTCCTCCTTCTCTTTCCCTCCCTTTCATCCATCTCTTCTCCCTCGATTACAAGATCTAGCTCTCTCCCCCTCCTGCCTCACCCTCTCCCTTCCTTTCTCTCCCTCCTCCTCCTTCTCTCTCCCTCCCTTTCCTCCATCTCTCTTCTCCCTCGATTACAAGATCTAGCTCCCTCTCCCTCCTGCCTCACCCTCTCCCTTCCTTTCTCTCCCTCCTCCTCCTTCTCTTTCCCTCCCTTTCTTCCATCTCTTCTCCCTCGATTACAGAATCCAGCTCCCTCCCCCTCCTGCCTCACCCTCTCCCTTCCTTTCCCTCCCTCCTTCCTCTCTTTCCCTCCCTTTCCTCCATCTCTCTTCTCCCTCGGTCACAAAATCCATCGCCTCTCCCCCTCCTGCCTCACCCTCTCCCTTCCTTTCTCTCCCTCCTTCCTCTCTTTCCCTCCCTTTCCTCTATCTCTTCTCCCTCGATTACAAGATCTAGCTCCCTCTCCCTTCCTTTCTCTCCCTCCTCATCCTTCTCTTTCCCTCCCTTTCCTCCATCTCTTCTCCCTCGGTCACAAAATCCAGCTCCCTCCCCCTCCTGCCTCACCCTCTCCCTTCCTTTCTCTCCCTCCTCCTCCTTCTCTTTCCCTCCCTTTCCTCCATCTCTTCTCCCTCGATTACAAAATCCAGCTCCCTCCCCCTCCTGCCTCACCCTCTCCCTTCCTTTCTCTCCCTCCTCCTCCTTCTCTTTCCCTCCCTTTCCTCCATCCCTCTTCTCCCTCGGTCACAAAATCCAGCTCCCTCCCCCTCCTGCCTCACCCTCTCCCTTCCTTTCCCTCCCTCCTTCCTCTCTCTCCCTCCCTTCCTCCATCCCTCTTCTCCCTCGGTCACAAAATCCAGCTCCCTCCCCCTCCTGCCTCACCCTCTCCCTTCCTTTCCCTCCCTCCTCCTCCTTCTCTTTCCCTCCCTTTCATCCATCTTTCTTCTCCCTCGGTCACAAAATCTATCGCCTCTCCCATCCCACAGAGATCAGGAACCGGCGTCTTCAGTTCGAGGCCCTTCAGTACCTGGTTCAGCTGATGCCCGTGCCCAATCGCGACACCCTCTACTCCCTCCTCACCTTCCTGGCAACCGTCGCGGACCACTCCACTGACCGCATCTCCGAAACAGGTACCGTACGTGTGTGGGGGTGGGGGTAGGGGATGTGTGTGGAGGGGGGTGCGGAGGGGAGGGAGAGGGAGAGAGAAGGAAGGGGGAGGAAAGATGAGGGGAGGAGAGAAAGAGGGGAGAGAAGAGGGGGTAAGAAAAAGAGAAAATGAAAATAACACAAAGAGATGAAAAGACGAAGGAGGAAAGGGAGGAGAAATATGTGATTGAGAGAGAGAGAGAGAGAGAGAGAGAGAGAGAGAGAGAGAGAGAGAGAGAGTGTTGTATCAATCTGTCCACCTGTGTGTGTGTGTGTGTGTGTGTGTGTGTGTGTGTGTGTGTGTGTGTGTGTGTGTGTGCACAGGTGTTGGTTATATAGGTTGTACAGGTGGAGATAATTAACTCAGGGCCTCACTACCACCACCACCACCGCTACACCACCACTACACCACCACCACACCACCACTTGAGCCTCACCATAACTCCCCCACACACACACACACACACACCAACCTAGTCTGTTCATGCGTGTGGCGAGGACACAGAGACCTTGCCATGCTTCACACCTTGGTAGCGTAGTTCAGAACAGCGGTGGGTCTCGCCAGGAAGTCTTAGGGTGCGGCCACAGTACACGCGGTTTGCTGGGAGGGTGGAGGGTAGCGGGATGCCTAGCGGGTCACCGGCAAGAACAAACACATCTCATAGGGGCGGGTAAGCTTGGAGGGAACCCGCTACCCGCGTCCGGTATGGCCACTCATATCAGATTACATGTGTTTGTTCCTGCCTCTGACCCGCTAGGCATCCCGCTACCCTCTACCCTCCCAGCAAACCGCATTGGCCGTACTCTTAGGGGGATTGGCCTGGCCC
Source organism: Eriocheir sinensis (assembly GCF_024679095.1). Classification (NCBI taxonomy): domain Eukaryota; kingdom Metazoa; phylum Arthropoda; class Malacostraca; order Decapoda; family Varunidae; genus Eriocheir; species Eriocheir sinensis. The sequence goes on along the minus strand of NW_026112053.1, from coordinate 128,375 downwards.
ACGGTGTTATGGACTCGCTCAGCACGAGTATAAGGCGTTGTCGATACCTGAGTAGAAGGACAAAGATCCGGAGCTTCAAGTCCATCCTGCTCCCTGTTTTGCTCCATGGCTGTGAGACATGGACACTGAATAAGGGCTTTGAGAGGCGGATCGATGCCTTTGTTAATGAATGTCTGCACAGAATCACGGGATATCGCTGGAATGACTTTGGCTGGCATTATAAGACATGCGCTTCTTACATCAGCTATTTCTAAAGGTCAAAGAGGGGGTCAGTCGGATTCTAATGAGTGTTTCTTCAGGTTCACGGTACAGAGGAAGGGTCACACTACCACCAGGGTCATGAAACTACCCCTGGAAATGCTCACAACTCCTACGAAAGCCTTGTCAAATGTGTGTGTTTCTTAGGTTCACGGTACAGAAGAAGGGTCACACTACCACCAGGGTCATAAAGCTACTCCTGGAAATGCCCACAACTCCTACGAAAGCCTTGTCAAATGTGTGTTTCTTTAGGTTCACGGTACAGAGGAAGGGTCACACTACCACCAGGGTCATAAAGCTACCCCTGGAAATGCCCACAACTCCTACGAAAGCCTTGTCAAATGTGTGTTTCTTTAGGTTCACGGTACAGAGGAAGGGTCACACTACCACCAGGGTCATAAAGCTACCCCTGGAAATGCCCACAACTCCTACGAAAGCCTTGTCAAATGTGTGTTCTTGGGCGGCGAAATGTCTTATATTACGACCCTTTGTGTCAAGCGTAACCACTCCGTGAGACTGATTCGAGGCCTGTCACCGCATAGTCCGTCAACGCCAACTCCGGCTGTACGGGCACGTGGCACGCTGCCCAGAAGCCGACCCTGCCCGCCGGGGTGTTGCTGTAAGAGACAACCATAAATGTAGGAGGCTTAGGGGACGCCCGCAGAGTTTGTGGCTTGACCAAGTCGATAGATCCCGCCCGGAGGTACTCGGGATGGGAGGGGGCGTGCATGGAGACCTGCCCGGAGGAACCCTTGGTGCTGGCGTCTTGGGGTGGGCGAGGCGACGCGTTCCCCGGCGTATGCCCCCGTTGATTGCTTGAGTGAGTGAGTAAGTGAGTGTTTTTGGCCCAATTATGTTCACGGGACCTGCTGAGTGAGTTTATTTTATTTTTATTTTTTTACGTTTGGCCTATGGCCGGGGCAGGTTTTCTTGGTGAGCCTGATGGTCGGCCCCAGCCCGTTATGGCGCAGGCAATTGTTTGTAGTGGCGCCATCTTCCTTGGCTCATGCTGCCCCCAGGAGGTCGTCTTTGGTCCTCTTTTAGAATCTAGAGTCCGGGTTGACAGGTGGCCTCCAGGACAGCGTGTGGGTAGTCTTGGGCCACTCGGCGGTGACACATGCCAGCTTGTTTGTAGCGGCGGGCGGGACGCTAACCTGTGTCCTGGACGCTGCGCCCTCACGCTGACCACTCAGCCATTACCTATATTTTTTTTTTACAACAAAGGAGGCAGCTCAAGAGCACAAAAAAAGGAAACAATAATAAAAAAAAGCCCGCTACTCGCTGCTCCTAAAAAAAAGAATCAAAAGAGGTGGCCGAAAGAGAGGTCAATTTCGGGAGGAGAGGTGTCCTGATACCCTCCTCTTGAAAGAGTTCAAGTCGTAGGCAGGAGGAAATACAGATGAAGGAAAATTGTTCGAGAGTTTATCAGCGTGAAGGATGAAAGAGTGAAGATGCTGGTTAACTCTTGCATAAGGGGTTTGGACAGTATAGGGATGTTTGTGCATGTGTGTGTGTGTGTGTGTGTGTGTGTGTGTGTGTGTGTGTGTGTGTGTGTGTGTGTGTGTGTGTGTGTGTGTAATGCCCCTTCCCCCCCTGTCACGCCCTCCCCCCCACAGGCGAGGTCCTACAAGGGAACAAGATGGACAGCAGCAACCTGGCCACACTCTTCGCGCCCAACATCCTGCACGCGGTGAGGGCGGGGGGCGGGGGCGGCGGCGGCGGCGGGGGCGAGGGCCAGACCACGCAGGAGATGGCCCAGCACGCCGAGGAGGTGATCAGCGTGGTGCGGGCCATGATAGACCACAACAAGGCGCTCTTCGAGGTGAGGGGGGGAGGGAGGGGAGGGAGGGAAAGAGGAAGGGGATGGATAGAGAGGGAGGGGGAGGGAGGGAAAGGGAGGGGGAAGGAGAAGGAAAAAAAAAGATGCAGACCTGTCGAGTTTTTTTTTTTTTACAGCAAAGGAGACAGCTCAAGGGCACCAAAAAAAACTAATAAAAAAAAAGCCCGCTACTTGCTGCTCCTGCTGTAAAAAATGCTGTAAAATGCTGTAAAAAGAATCCAATCCTCTTCCAAGCGATATAAATTCCTTCCAAGAGATTCTGATCTGTAACGAGCGATCCTAACCAGCCCTCCGTGGCATCCAATCCCTTTACAAGCCATCCAAACTCCATTAAACACAATCCAATTCTTTTCCAAGCGATCCAAGAGATTCTGATTTATAACGAGCGATCCTAACCAGCCCTCCGTGGCATCCAATCCCTTTACAAGCCATCCAAACTCCATTAAACACAATCCAATTCTTTTCCAAGCGATCCAAGAGATTCTGATTTGTAACGAGCGATCCTAACCAGCCCTCCGTGGCATCCAATCCCTTTACAAACCATCCAAACTCCATTAAACACAATCCAATTCTTTTCCAAGCGATCCAATCCTCCCCCAAGGCGTCCAATCCCCCCGTGCCTCCCCCAGGTGTCGGCGGAGCTCCTGGACGAGACGTACCAACACCTCATGGACAGTCACCCGGAGGCCCTGGACGTGTTGCTGAGACGACGGTGCGGAGGCCACGACGAGTGAGTGGGGGGTTGTGTGTTGGGGTTGGGGGTGTTGGGTTGGGGGCTGGGGGGTTGGGGGTTGGGGGGGGTGTGTGTGTGTGTGTGTGTGTGTGTGTGTGTGTGTGTGTGTGTGTGTGTGTGTGTGTGTTACTTTCGTGTGTTACTTATGTGTTACTTCAGTGATGCTTATTTGCCACCTACATACGCTTCATTCTTACTTATAGCGTTACTGAAGTGTGTGTGTGTGTGTGTGTGTGTGTGTGTGTGTGTGTGTGTGTGTGTGTGTGTGTGTTCAGCTTTTTCTTCTGACACCTGTACGTTTGTCGGCTGGTGCGCTCGCTTTCTCTCTCTCTCTCTCTCTCTCTCTCTCTCTCTCTCTCTCTCTCTCTCTCTCTCTCTCTCTCTCTCTCTCTCTCTCTCTCTCTCTCTCTCTCTCTCTCTCTCTCTCTCTTCCCTCCCCCCCCCCTCCCGTGCTTTTTACTCAATATCAGTTTTTCGCTATTATTATTAATAATTATTTTCATTATTATTATTATTATTATTATTATTATTATTATTATTATTATTATTATTATTGCAAGCCACAAGTCGCCTCATTAACATAACAATAACGTAAGGGGACCGTCTGCCACTCAATAGTGGTTCACTAATTATTAACCCACTGTCATGAATTTCTGCTATGTTATGTAGACTGGTGAAGAGATTTTCCATGTCAGGTGCCATATGAATTGCACGATAAATAATTGCAAAAATAGTAGGGTTTTTTTTTTTTTTAAATCGAAAATGCGATATATCTTTGTTATGCGTGAGACAATGTTGATAAAAAAAACACCAAATAAACTTTGTACAATTCCCTAATGATTGTGTAAGACAGATTTATAAGTTTCCTTGATAGTTTAGTGTATTATTTTTTTATCTATGTTCTCGTTTAAAATATATTTCTTATTTATGTAGATATGTTGCCTTGACTGAAAAAATCTTCCTACACAAAAATTCGCTCATCAATCCCTTTTTTAAATGCAAAATATTCCATCAGAATCGGTAATATGGATACCCAGTTATAGGGAAAAGAAGAACAAAAAGGCGGAACCGAGATATGGGCAGGAAAACGCAGACAACTACTTCTCCTTCCGCTGATATTTGCTGTAAAACTTCATCACGAGGAGGCCTAAAGATACACGAACATGTGAGATTTTTTTTTTCGAAACATTTCGTGATTTTTTCTTTTTTCGAATATTTCCAGCAGACGGTCCCCTTATACGTAAACCTAACATGGCTTCTACATAACATTTAATTAACACAATAACGTTAAGACAAAATAAAACGCTTGTGACGCATTAACATGAATAAATAAATAAATAAACATATAAATAACTAGATAAATACCTCTATATGTATAAATCAAGAAGATCATCATAATTAGCTTTGTGTTTAGAGTATTTTTATATAGTGTGGAAATGTTTATTTTTTGTACTGAATTTTTAATAGTTGATAAATAAAATAATTAGGTTTTGTACTGATGTAAAAGTTCACGACCTTCTTACACTAGATTTTTTTTTTTTTTTTTAGTTTAGAGAAAAATTTTGTACTTTCCTTCCATCTTCTTTATTCTTTTTTCTTTTTCTTGTTCTTCTTCTTCTTTTTCTTTTTTATTATCATTATTATTATTATTATTATTATTATTATTATTATTATTATTATTATTATTTACCTTTCTTTCCATTTGTTTGTTTGTTTGTTTCTTTGTTTGTTTGTCTCCTTTGTTTGTCTATCTTTGTATGCTTGACTATCTGTTGTTTGTTTGTTTGTTTGTTTTTTGTAGTCAGATAATTATTGCATGATATTCCTTTTTTTCACTTTTTTTGTTGTTTTCTTCTCACGGTTATTTATTTTGTTTGTTTATTTTCCACGTTTTTTTCTAATTTCTAGCTCCATATTTTGTCTGTATTAATTTATCTTTATGGCATTAAATTCCTGCTTCTATATATTCGTAACTTCATATTCTTGTTTTTTTCTCTTTATACTGTATCTTTAAATTCTTTCTTCATCAGTTTTTGTATCTTGAAAATCTTGCTCTAAGTTGTTGTTGTTGTTGTTGTTGTTGTTTTCATTAAATTCTTGCTTCATTAGTATTTCTATCTTTAAATTCCTGCTTAATTTTCTGTTTTTTCTTTGTCTTGAAATACTTGCTTTTTTATATAGTTTTTGTACATATGTTTCTTTAAATTATTGCTTATTATCTTTGTGTAGATTTTTTTTTCTTTTTTTCTTTATTTTTCTTGTTTCTAATTTTCTTTCTCTATAAATTTTTGCTCTTTGTATCTGTATTTCTATTTTTCTTCCTTTATATCTTTAAACTCTTGCTTCCTCAGTAATTCTATCTTTATATTCTTGCTTGAAATTATCTTTTTTATTTGTCTTTAGAATACTTGCTTTTTTATCTTTTTTTTCTCTACTATTTCTTTCTATCTTAAATCTTTCTTTGTCAACTTTTTACATCTTTAAATTCTTGCTTTAAATTCTTTCTGCTTTCTTTATTTAAAATTCTTGCTGCTTCTCATTTTTGTTCCTATTTTTCTTTTTCTTTTAATTCTTGCTCCCTTATCTTTGTATTTGTATATCAATTTTTTAAATCTTTAAATGACTTTTTTCTGTTTTTTCTGTACTTCAACTCCTACTTTTTTATTCCTGTATTTTTTTTCTTTATATCTCTAAACTTTTTTTCTTCAGTGTTTCTATCTTTAAATTCTCTTTTATTTATATCTTTAATAATTTACTTTTAATCTTCGTATCTCCATTTTTTCCCTATCTTTAAATTCTTTCTTTAAATTCTTATTTCTTTCTTTGTTTTTAAATTCTTGTCTTTTTTAAATTATTATTTGTTTTTTTCTCCTTAATTTCTTATCTTTTTATTTTTGTATATCTATTTTTCTCTATTTTTCATTTTTTGTATCTATTTTTTTCTTTCTATCTTTAAATTCTTACTTTTTTATATTTTTGTACTATCTATTTTTTTTCTTTATATCTTTAACTTCTTGCTTCGTCAGTATTTCCATCTTTGAATTCTTACTTTTTGGTATCCATTTTTCTTTCTATCTTTAAATGTCTTCATCACTATTTCGATCTCTAAATTCTTTCTTTTTTTACCTTTATCTATTTTTTTCTATCTTAAAATTCTTGCATCATCGGCATTTTTATCTCTGAATTCTTACTTTTTTTATCTTTATCTGTTACTTCCTCTCTTTATTTTATTTTTTTCGTCAGGATTTTTGTCTTTAAATTCTTTCTTTATAGTCTCTGTATCTTATTTTTATATCTTAAAATTCTTGCATCATCGGCATTTTTTATCTCTGAATTCTTACTTTTTTTTATCTTTATCTGTTACTTCCTCTCTTTATTTTATTTTTTTCGTCAGCATTTTTGTCTTTAAATTCTTTCTTTATTGTCTCTGTATCTTATTTTTCTATCTTAAAATTCTTGCCTTATCAGTATTTTTATCTCTGAATTCTTACTTTTTTATCCTTATCTGTTAATTCCTCTTTTTATTTTTTCTTTATCGGTATTTTTTTGTTTTTGAATAATTGATTTTTGTCTCTATCTTTTTTTCTTTCTTTAATTTCTTGCTTTATCGGTATTTCTGTCTATTTTTTTCTTTCTTTTTGGTATCAATTTTCTTTCTATCTTAAAATTCTTGCTTCTTTTTACCTCTTTATTTTTTTCTATCTTTAAATACTCTCTTCATCAATATTTCTATCTTTAAATTCCTTCCTTTTTAATCTGCATCTATTTTCTCTATCTTTAAATTATCTTCATCAATATTTCTATCTTTAAATTCCTTCTTTTTTAATCTGCATCTATTTTCTCTATCTTTAAATTATCTTCATCAATATTTCTATCTTTAAATTCCTTCTTTTTTAATCTGCATCTTCTTTTTCTATCTTTAAATTATCTTTATCAATATTTATATCTTTAAATTCCTTCTTTTTACGTCTTTATCTATTTTTACTATCTTTAAATTCTTAGTTCATCAATATTTCTATCTTTAAATTCCTTCTTTTTTAATTTGCATCTATTTTCTCTATCTTTAAATTATCTTCATCAATATTTCTATCTTTAAATTCCTTCTTTTTGCGTCTTTATCTATTTTTACTATCTTTAAATTCTTAGTTCATCAGTATTTCTATCTTTAAATTCCTTCTTTTTTAATCTGCATTTATTTTTACTATCTTTAAATTCTCTCTTCATCAATACTTTTATCTTTAAATTCCTTCTTTTTACGTCTTTATCAATTCTCTCTGTCTTTAATTTTTTTGTTCTTCAGTATTTCTATATTTAAATTCTTTCTTTTTTATCTTTGTATCTAATTTTTCTATCTTTAAATCCTTGTTTTTTTAATCTTCATCTATTTTCTCTATCTTTAAATTCTTGCTTCTCCAGTATTTCTATCTTTAAATGCTTGCTTGAAATTCTCGTTTTTTTTTTACTCTCTGTATCTTAGATTTTCAGTTTTTTCTTGTCTTTAAATTCTTCTTTCTTTATCCTTTTTTTCTTTTATTATTCCTTTCTTTATCTTTTTCTTTCTCTATTGTTTTCTTTATTTTCTTTTTCATTATCTTTTTTGTTTCTACTTTATCTTTTTCTCCAGCGTTTCTTCTTCTTCTTCTTCTTCTTCTTCTCTTCTTCTTCTTCTTCTTCTTCTGTAATTTTGGGATACAAACTAACTACTCTTTTCTTCCTTCCTCCTTTTTTTTATTTCCTTCCCTTCCCTCTCCTTCCTTCCTTCCTTCCCTTTCCTCCTTCCTTTTATCTCTTTCTTCCTTCCTTCCCTTCCCTCCTCCTTCCTTTTCTCTCTCTTCCTTCCTTCCTTCCTTCCCTTTCCTCCTCCTTCCTTTTATCTCTCTTCCTTCCTTCCTTCCCTTCCCTTCTCCTTCCTTTTATCTCTCTTCCTTCCTTCCTTCCCTCTCCTTCTCCTTCCTTCTCTCTCTTCCTCCCTTCCTTCCCTTTCCTCCTCCTTCCTTTTCTCTCTCTTCCTTCCTTCCTTCCCTTTCCTCCTCCTTCCTTTTCTCTCTCTTCCTTCCTTCCTTCCCTTCCCTTCTCCTTCCTTTTCTCTCTCTTCCTTCCTTCCTTCCCTTCCCTTCTCCTTCCTTTTATCTCTCGTCCTTCCTTCCTTCCCTCTCCTTCTCCTTCCTTTTATCTCTCTTCCTTCCTTCCTTCCATCTCCTTCTCCTTCCTTCTCTCTCTTCCTCCTTCCTTCCCTTTCCTCCTCCTTCCTTTTCTCTCTCTTCATTCCTTCCTCCTCCTTCCTTTTCTCTCTCTTCCTTCCTTCCTTCCCTTTCCTCCTCCTTCCTTTTCTCTCTCTTCCTACCTTCCTTCCCTGACATCCACCTTCCTTTTCTCTCTCTTCCTTCCTTCCTTCCTTCCCTTTCCTCCTCCTTCCTTTTATCTCTCTTCCTTCCTTCCTTCCCTTTCCTCCTCCTTCCTTTTCTCTCTCTTCCTTCCTTCCTTCCCTTTCCTCCTCCTTCCTTTTCTCTCTCTTCCTTCCTTCCTTCCCTTCTCCTTCCTTTTCTCTCTTCCTTCCTTCCTTCTCCTTCCTTTTCTCTCTTCCTCTCTTCCTTTCCTTCCTTCCTTCCTCTCTTCCTTCCTTCCCTTTCCTCCTCCTTCCTTTTCTCTCTCTTCCTTCCTTCCTTCCCTTTCCTCCTCCTTCCTTTTATCTCTCTTCCTTCCTTCCTTCCTTCCCTTTCCTCCTCCTTCCTTTTCTCTCTTCCTTCCTTCCTTCCTTCCTCCTCCTTCCTTTTCTCTCTTCCTTCCTTCCTTCCTTCCTCCTTCTCCTTCCTTTTCTCTCTCTTCCTTCCTTCCTTCCCTTTCCTCCTCCTTCCTTTTCTCTCTCTTCCTTCCTTCCTTCCCTTTCCTCCTCCTTCCTTTTCTCTCTTCCTTCCTTCCTTCCCTTTCCTCCTCCTTCCTTTTATCTCTCTTCCTTCCTTCCTTCCTTCCTCCTCCTTCCTTTTCTCTCTCTTCCTTCCTTCCTTCCCTTTCCTCCTCCTTCCTTTTATCTCTCTTCCTTCCTTCCTTCCCTTTCCTCCTCCTTCCTTTTATCTCTCTTCCTTCCTTCCTTCCCTTTCCTCCTCCTTCCTTTTCTCTCTCTTCCTTCCTTCCTTCCTTCCCTCTCCTTCCTTCCTTCCTTCCTTCCTCCCTTCCTTCCTTGTCCTTCTCCTTCCTTTTCTCTTCCTTTCCTTCCCTTCCATCTCCTCTTTCTCTTCCGTTCACTTTCCTTCCTTTCTTCCTTCATTCGTTCTCCCTCCCTCCCTCCGTCCTTCATCTTCCTTCCTTCCTTCCATTTCTCTATCTCCTCCTCTTCCTCCTCCTCCTCCTCCTTCTCTTGTTCTTTCATCCTTCATTCCTTTTCTCTCTCCTCTCCTTCCTTCATTTCCTTCCTTTTCTTTACCTCTCTGTTCTTCCTTCCTTCCTTCCTTCCTTCCTCTTCCTTCCTCCTTCCCTTCCTTCCTCCATCTCTCTCTTCCTCCTCTTCTTTTCTCCTCCTTATTTCGCCTCTCCTTCCCTCCCTCCTTCCCTTCCCTGCCCCATCCTTCCCTCCCTCCCCCGTCTTCCTACCCCCCCCCTGCATCCTATAGTCGGGGGCAGCACCTTCAGGAGATGCTCGCCTGCCTATTTGACCCCAACAGACCCAGGGACTCACTCTGCCAGGCGTAAGTATCCTTTGTAGGACTCCTTGGCATCCTTCACCGGTATCCTTCAATATCCTTCAGTTTTCCTTCACTCTTATTTTTCTGCGGATTTTTTTCTGGGATTTTTTTTGTGTGTGTGTGTGTTTGTTGGTTAGTGAGTATCCTGAATAGGACTCCTTGGCATCCTTCACCGGTATCCTTCAATATCCTTCAGTTTTCCTTCATTCTTATTTTTCTGTGTTTTTTTTCTGGGATTTTTTTTTGTGTGTGTGTGTGTTTGTTGGTTAGTGAGTATCCTGAATAGGACTCCTTGGCGTCCTTCACCAGTATCCTTCACATACCCATAGTTTTTTTTCTGAATTTTCTTCTTTTTTTTTTCTTTGGTGTGTGTGTGTGTGTGTGTGCTTCCTTCCTTTCAGATTGTTTTCATCTCTCTCTCTCTCTCTCTCTCTCTCTCTCTCTCTCTCTCTCTCTCTCTCTCTCTCTCTCTCTCTCTCTCTCTCTCTCTCTCTCTCTCTCTCTCTCTCTCTCTCTCTCTCTCTCTCTCTCTCTCTCTCTCTCTCTCTCTCTCTGTTCTACTCTCTTTCATCCTTGTTCTTTTTCCTTCCTTCCTTCCTTCCTTTCTTCCTTCCTTCCTTTTTTTATTTTTTTTATTTACACAGTTACACAATATAGGAGTGCTACATAATCAATTAAGTACAGACAGCACTATAGGCCAAAGGCAGCTTCATTACAGCCGCCTATCTTCAGGCCTGCCTTGTGTCTTTTCACCCACGTCGACCTGCCATTAGCCACTGGTGCGCACACTCCTTGAAGCCTTGCAGAGTCACGCCCTCAAGGTTCTGCTGCGAGGCAAGGAGAGTGTTCCACAAGCCGACGTAGGTGTACAGGAACTGCCGCTGGTAGTGCCATGTCCTGCTGCGGGGCTGGAGCAGTTGTTCGGGGGCAGACACTACTGCCCTAGTGGTGACCAGGTTCCGGCGGCGTTGCTGGTACAGCTCCTGGAGGTGAGGCTGCCTCAGTTGCTGCACCTTGAACATTACCGTCAGGCCACATCTCGCCGGTGTTCTAACGGCTGCAGTTGTGGATCCCAGGCTGTGCTGCTGCCCCTTATTAGCCGCTCCGCCCGGTCCTGCACCCTGTTCAGGTGGGCGAGGTGCCTGTGTGCCGCCCCGCCCCACGCGAGGCACGCGTACTCAAGGGAGGAGCGGATTTGTGACTTATACAGCACCTCCAGCCCCTGCCGTCGAGGAGCCACAGCATTCTTCTTAGGGAAGCCAGCTTCCCTGAGGCCTCCCTGGCGAGCCGTTCTATGTGTGTCCTGAAGGTCATCTTGCTGTCGTATGTGACCCCCAGGACCTCCATTTCCTCTTGTTGGCTCAAGGGCTTCCCGTCGAACGTCAGGGGCAGTACCGAGTTTTTTCTCGTGACGTAGAGGAGCTGCGTCTTGTGAGTGGCAAACTTTACTCGCCACTTCGCTCCCCAGGCTGCGATGCGGCTTAATGATGCGTTCATTTGCTCCGCTGTGGTCGCCTCCTCCCCCGCCCGTAGCTTTGGAACAGTGTGATGTCATCCGCATACGCCGTAGCAGGAGGGATGAGATGGAGTAAGTCATTTATGTACACGTTCCAAAGCAGAGGGCCAAGGCAGCTTCCTTGGGGGACACCTGCTGCGATGGGCTGTCTTTCCGATGACTGTCCATTAACCACAACTCTGAGGTGTCTGTGGATAAGGTAGTTCCCAAGGAGCTGCAGGAGGGGCCCGCCTATCCCAGCGGCGCAGAGCTTTGATACAAGTGCAGCGTCCCACACGCGATCAAACCCGCCCTCGATGTCCAGCGCCACTATAGCGGAGGTTCTTTCTTCGTCCAGACCTGCACCCCACTTGGAAGAGAGCAGTAAGTGCAAGTCAGCTGCAGAGCGGCCTTGTCTGAACCCGTACTGCCTCGTGCTTAGTATGTGGTGCTTGTCCAGGTGCTGGGTGACTCGCTTTGTCACTATTGTTTCAAGCACTCAGCACCGGCAATAGCGACACTGGTCTGTAGTTTTTTACTTCGGCCTTTGAGTTCTTCTTATGCACTGGCGCTATTCTGCTCTCTTTCCACGCACTAGGCCAGTGGCTGGATCTCAGGCAGTTGTTGAACAAGGTGGCGCGTGGGTAGGCCAGCTCTGCAGCACACTGGCGGAGTAGGCGCGGGCTGATGTTATCCGGCCCCACTGCCTTTTTATCGTCCACAGCCGCTAGAAGTGACCTACCCTCCGCCTCACTCATCTGTACTGTCAATAGTGTCTCTTTCACTATTTCCTTTCTTTCTTTCTTTATTTATTTATTTATTTACTTATTCCTTCCTTCCTTCCTTTCTTCCTTCCTTCCTTTCTTCCTTCCCTCCTTCCTTCCTTCCCTCCTTCCTTCCTTTCTTCCTTCCTTCCTTCCCTCCTTCCTTCCTTCCTTCCTTCCTTCCTTCCTTCCTTCCTTCCTTCCTTCCTTCCTTCCTTTCTTCCTTCCTTCCTTCCTTCCTTCCTTCCTTTCTTCCTTCCTTCCTTCCTTCCTTCCTTCCTTCCTTCCTTCCTTCCTTCCTTCCTTCCTTCCTTCCTTCCTTCCTTCCTTCCTTCCCTCCTTTCTTCCTTCCTTCCTTCCTTCCTTCCTTCCTTCCTTCCTTCCTTCCTTCCTTCCTTCCTTCCTTTCTTCCTTCCTTCCTTCCTTCCTTCCTTCCTTCATCTATTAAAAAGGAAGAAAAGCTAAGGAGGAGTAAATGTTGACATTATTTTATTATTATTATTATTATTATTATTATTATTATTATTATTATTATTATTATTATTATTATTATTATTATTATTATTATTATTATTATTATTATTATTATTATTATCATCTTATTGTCATTTATTTTCTTCTCCCATTCCTCCACATTCCTTCCTTTTTTCCTCCCTTCCTCTTCCTTCCTTTCCTTCTTTTCCTTCCTTCCTTCCTTCCTCCCTTTCCCTTCCTTTCCTTCCTTTCCTTCTTTTCTTCCTTCCTTCCTTCCCTTCTTTCCTTCCTTCCCTTACTTTCCTTCTTTCCTTCCTTCCCTTCCTTTCCTTCTTTCCTTCCTTCCTTCCTTCCTTTCCTTCTTTCCTTCCTTCCTTCCTTCCTTCCTTCCCTTCCTTCCTTCCTTCCTTTCTTATCTTCTTTCCTTCCTTCCCTTCCCTTCCTTCCTTCCTTCCCTTCCTTCCTTCCTTCCTTCCTTCCTACGTTCATTTCTCCCTCCCTTCTCTCCTCACCTTCTCATCTCCCTTCCATTCCCTCTCTCCCTCCCTCCCTTTCTTCTTCCCTTCTTCCTTCTCTCTCCCATCTCCTTCCCTTCTCCCTTCTCTTATATGCCCCTCCTTTCCTCCCTCTCTCCCTCTCTCCTCCCTTCCCATCTCCCTTTGCTCCCTCTACCTCCCTTCCTTCTCCCTTCTCTTTTACGCCCCTTATTCCCTCCCTTCCTGCTATCCTCCCTCTCCCCCTCTATCCTCCCTTCCCATCTCCCTTTTCTCCCCCCCCCCTCCCCCCTAGCCTGGACCTGGAGGTAGACACAGCCAGCAGCATCTACGAGGGCAGCGAGTGTTCTTCCTCCCTGCCGCGCTCACCCACAGACCCGCACCTCCACCACGACTTTGACAGGTGTGTGTGTGTGGGGGGGGGGGGGTAAGGACGGAGGAAGGGAAGAAGGGGGATGGAGAGGAATGAAGGGATGGATAGGGCAGAGGGAAGGGAAAGGGAGGGATGGGGAATGAATGAGAAGGGAAGAAATAAGTAGAATAGTAGTAGTAGTAGTAGTAGTAGTAGTAGTAATTAGGTCTGTACTACAAGCTCTCCCTTAACAACATCATGAGGCGTCAATCATTGCCAACTCAAAAACCAACGGCAACTTCTTAACTATTTACCACCTTCGTTAAATTCCACATACTTCATTTACTTCTGGGGTCTTTGTTTGTTTTTGTTTTCGTTTTATGCTTTACAATTATTCACCAAACAGTAAATGTAATCCGTTGGGTGTAGCTGGCCATTAACGCGTCATGGCTGCCTGGTAGTGTTGGAGTGTCTCACGGGCGTGGTCGAGGAAGGGAGAGCTTGTACAATGAGCGTCAGGCACAGGTTAAGTGTTTCCAGCGAGGAGAATGGTGTTGAGAGGCCGAGGGATCAATCTCCAATATGTGCGTGTGTGTGTGTGTGTAACCCTGGCGGTGGTGGTGTTGCAGGCGCCGGCTGGAGGAGTACGAGGAGTGTCGTGGGCGGCGCGGCGGCGAGGATCGTGGGTGGTTCAGGCGTCGGGAGAAGTCGTCGTCCCGGGAGCGTGAGGAGCGACACGGCCAGCAGGCGATGCAGCAGCAGCACCAACAGCAACACCAGCACCAGCAGCACCAACATCAGCAGCACCAACACCAGCAGCACCAACACCAGCAGCACCAGCACCAGCAGGAGAGCGGTAAGAGCAGCGGCAGCAGGTGGTTCAGGCGCCGCGACAAGAGCTGCGACGAGGCGGCGGCGAGACGGCGGATGGCGGCGGCGGCGGCGACGGCGGGGCGGCACATGGAGGGCCCCGAAGAGGTGGAGGCGTCCCTCCGTGTGCCTGAGGGCGCCGCGTCGCGCCGCCTGTCCTCGCCGGAGATCGACCGCGCGGGCGTCATCACCGCCTCGCTCCGTATCCCCGTGCCGCTCTCCGCGCCGCCCCGTACCCACGAGGACGCCGCCGAGGCCGCGCGCCAGCGGAGCAGCGGCCACCGGGGCGGGGCGGGCCACGGGGCGGGAGGAGGGCAAGGGTCGGCGGGCTCGGGGTCAGGCTCGGGGTCCGGGCGGCAGCGGTCGGGGAGCAGCGACTCGTACCTGGGCCAGGCCATCACGGCGGCCATGACCTTCCAGCCGCTGAGCAAGAAGGGCGGCGACCGGCTGAGCCACGACTCCGTACTGTCCTCCTCGTCCGCCGACGCCTTCACGCTGTCCCCCTCGCCGCGCAACACCCCGCTGTCTGACCTGTCCGCCTCGGGGGCCTCCTCCCCCCTCAGCAGGACGGGCTCGCCGCCCCCCTGGCTCAGCCCTGACTCAGGCACCCCCGGCCTGTCGCCACCCAGCTCCCCGCCTGTGCAAACCCGCAGGCGCGCCGAGCCCCGCCTCACCACCACCACCGCCTCCTCCTCCGCCAGCACCGCCGCCCGGCCCGCCACCTCGGCCCGCGTCACTAAGCCCAGCCCCGTGGGGCAGCCCCAGGCCCAGGGCGTGTTCCCGCTGGGCCGCTCCCGCACGGCGGACCACATCAGACCGGAGGCGGAGCAGGCTGAGGGGGGCGGGACCCGGCGGGGGGCTGCGGGGCGGCGCTACACCCGCCGGCGCTACACGGGCGAGCGGCACCCCACGGGGCAGCTGCCGGACCTGAGCGGCGACGGCGCGGCGGCGGGCGAGGCGCACGCCACGCTGTGGAAGCGCTGGGAGATCATCGCCTCGGACCCCACCGAGCCGGAGACCACCGTGTGACCCGCCGCGCCGCCCCCGCCATCCCCGCGCCCCGGGCACCGCGCCCTGCCCTACACGCTGCCGGGGATGGGGCGCCGCCACGCCCCGCCCCACCCCGACCCTATCCGCCCCGCCCCGCCGTGGCCTAACTAGGAGGCTGCTGCCCCGGAGCCACGCACCGAGCATCAGAAGCCGAGCCTGAGACCTTGCTGCGAGGCGCCGCGCAGACAGACCCGCAGCCCCACCACGCCCGGCGGTGCGCGGTGCTGTCATCGGTCAGCCCCGCGCCGCCCTGCGCCGCCCCGCCCCGCCCGGAGCCCGATGTCAAGACAAGACGACTCGACACGACAAGGCAACACCAAGCAGTGACACGCCTTCAAACCTGACAGTGCCTCGCCCATTTACACAGCAGTGCCTGGCAGTGCCACGCCCACCCAGCCCGCCGGCAGTGCCATGCTCACTTACCTATCAGTGCCTGGCAGTGCCACGCCCACCCACTCGGCAGTGCCATGACTACTTACCCAGCAGTGCCTGGAAGTGCCTGGCAGTGCCACACCTACCCACTCGGAAGTACCACGCCCATATACCCAGCAGTGCCTGGCAGTGCCACGCCCTTTACCCGTCAGTGCCTGGCAGTGCCATGCCCACCCACCCTGGCAGTGCCACATCCGCTTGCACACCCTGCCATCCAGCCACACACCCAGCAGTGCCTGGCAGCGCCACGCCCACCGACACACCCGCTAACCCAGCCACGCAGCGGCAGTGCCACGCCCTCCCAGCGGCAGTGCCGGGCAGTGCCTTGAACAGACTCAAACACCGCCTTGACAACACTCTCTATCTATGTATTACTCTAACTCACTGACGCAGGAACAACCACCTTGTGTTGCACCGAGGGAACAGCGTGTGT
>NW_026112053.1:32500-110000 GCF_024679095.1 Eriocheir sinensis | reverse complement strand
AGACAGATAGATAGATAGATAGATAGATAGATAGATAGACAGGTAGATAGATAGATAGATATATAGATAGATAGATAGACAGGTAGATAGATAGATAGATTGATTGATAGACAGGTAGATAGATAGATAAATAGATAGATAGACAGGTAGATAGATAGATAGATAGACAGATAGATATAGATATAGATACGTATATAGATATTCTCAAGGGCCAGATTTGGCTAACGAGTCGCCAGTTCAGTAGTCCTGTTTTGAGGCTGCTACGACGGCTATATAAAAGCCTTGGCGTGCTAAATCTGGAGGGGCTTCAACCCGCCCCCAGCCCCCCCCCCCCCCGACTAGTGTGTGTGTGTGTGTGTGTGTCAACAGCCTCTTCCTGTGACCTCGTGGGACAGACTACATTGAGGTCGCCGCTCCAACCCCCCCGCCCCCCCTCCAGCAGCAGGTCACGTGACACCCCAGGTCAGTGTGAGTAACGTGCGGTGGTGCCACATCTCTCTCTCTCTCTCTCTCTCTCTCTCTCTCTCTCTCTCTCTCTCTCTCTCTCTCTCTCTCTCTCTCTCTCTTTCTCTCTCTCTTCAATTATTTGCTCCTTTTTATATTTATTTATGGCATTTCTTTATTAACATACGAACAAGAAGAAGAAGAAGGAGAAGAAGAAAAGATAATAGGAGGAAGAATTAATTAAGCAACACAAGATTAAGGAAGAAAAGAAGAAAAAGATGAAGGAAAAAGAGGAAACCAGAAGGGAAAATATGATAAAAAAGAAGAAAAGAAGACAAGAGATCTCGAGACAGGGAGAAAGGAGGAATAAGAAAAGAGTAAAAAAAAAAAATGTGCAGGAAAAAGAAGAGATAACAGGAAAATATAGGAGAAAAGGAGGAAAGAAAAGAGGAAAAAGCAGGAAAAAGGAAATAAAAAACGAAAAAATAAGAGAGAGAGAGAGAGAGAAGGGGGTAAGAAAAGAGAAAAAGATCAGGAAAATGAAGAAATAACAGGAAAATCATGATAAAAAAAAGAAAAGAAGGAAAAACGTGGGAAAATGTAATAGAGAAAAGAGAGAGAGAGAGAGAGAGAGAAGGGGGTAAGAAAAGACAGAAAAAGATCAGAAAAATGAAGAAATAACAAGAAAATATAATAAAAAAAAGAGAAGGAAAGAGAGACGTGGCAACACAGACATTGTTTTGTTTAGCTTCCCTTCAGTCCTGCGAGCGTGAGTCAAAACCTTCCTTATTTTACCATTTTTTTACGTGATTTACAGCCTCTCCTCCCCTTGACACAAACCCATTAGAAGAAGACTCCAGCTACCCATAGACACCCTAACCTTGCTGTATTAATGGGTAAAATAAGGGGAAATGGGGTAAGAATAAGGACGAGTGGAGAGGGTTAAGGGGGCACTGAGCTAATTTGGGGTTGGAGAGTGGATTTTTTTTTCTTGTTTTTTTGTTTTATTGTGTTTTTTTGTTTGTTTTTTTTGTTGTGTTTGCTTGTTTTCTTTTCTTTTCCTCCTATCTGTGTTTTCTTGATGTGTTTTTCCTGTTTTTTCTCGTTTTTTTTGTCTTGTTTTCTTTTCCTTGCTGTTTTATTTCCTGTTTTATGCGTTTTTTTGTTGTTTTTCTTTGTTTCTTCCTTGTTTTATTTGCTTGTTTTCTTTTCTTTTCCTTGTTTTGTTTTCCTGCTTTTCTTTTCCTCTTCTTTCCTTTTCCTTGCTGTTTTATTTCCTGTTTTATGCGTTTTTTTTATTGTTTTTCTTTGTTTTTTCCTCGTTTTATTTACTTCTTTTCTTTTCCTTGTTTTGTTTTCCTGCTGTTTTTCCTGCTTTTTTTCCTCGTTCTTTTCCTCTTCTCTCCTTTTCCTTGCTGTTTTATTTCCTGTTTTATGTGTTTTTATTGTTTTTCTTTGTTTTTTCCTCGTTTTATTTTATTTTATTTTATTTTCCTTGTTTTCCTTGTGTTTTATGGCTGTTTTTTCCTGTTTTCCTTCCCTTTTCTTTCTGTGGTTTTTTTTTGCTGTTTTATTTTCCTGTTTGTTTTCCTTTCTATTCCTTGTTCCTGTTCGGTTTCCTTAACATATAAATAATAAAAAAAATAATGGTAAAACTCCAGAATCACACCCATACTATCCACGGTAAAACTCCAGAATCACACCCACACTATCCATGGTAAAACTCCAGAATTACACCCCGTTCCAGTTTTTATCTTTCTTTTAATTCTTGTTTTATGTGTCTTTCCTGTCTAACCTTCTTTCCCTTGACATATAAGTGAAAGAAAAAGTAATATATGTGTGTGTGTGTGTGTGTGTGTGTGAGTGTTCTAACCTAACCTAACCGGGTCAAGACAGGTTATGTTAATGTGTCGATATCTTGTTTCCTAATTAACCAACTGCTTTTCTTTTGCTCTTTAAGTCTTCTGCTAACCTTCACAGCTCTCGGAAAAAAATGTGTTAGGTTACTATTTGTCAAGCTAATGTGAGGCTGTGTTATCTTAGGGAAGCGCGGAGTGGCAGTGCGTCAGTTCAGTGGTGACCTGCGCTGCGATTTTTAGCTTGGGTGTAATTCTGGAGTTTTACCGTGGATAGTATGGGTGTGATTCTGGAGTTTTACAGTGGTTGGTATGGGTGTAATTCTGGAGTTTTACCGTAGATAGTATGGGTGTGATTCTGGAGTTTTACGGTGGTTGGTATGGGTGTAATTCTGGAGTTTTACCGTGGATAGTATGGGTGTGATTCTGGAGTTTTAATGTGGATAGTATGGGTGTGATTCTGGAGTTTTACAGTGGTTGGTATGGGTGTAATTCTGGAGTTTTACCGTGGATAGTATGGGTGTGATTCTGGAGTTTTACCGTGGATAGTATGGGTGTGATTCTGGAGTTTTAATGTGGATAGTATGGGTGTGATTCTGGAGTTGTGGATACTATGGGTGTAATTCTGGAGTTTTAATGTGGATGGTATGGGTGTGATTCTGGAGTTTTAATGTGGATAGTATGGGTGTAATTCTGGAGTTTCACTGTGGATAGTGTGGGTGTAATTCTGGAGTTTTCACATGGATAGTATGGGTGTGATTCTGGAGTTTTAATGTGGATAGTATGGGTGTAATTCTGAAGTTTCACTGTGGATAGTGTGGGTGTAATTCTGGAGTTTTCACATGGATAGTATGGGTGTGATTCTGGAGTTTTAATGTGGATAGTATGGGTGTAATTCTGAAGTTTCACTGTGGATAGTGTGGGTGTGATTCTGGAGTTTTCACATGGATAGTAACCTCTCCATAAAATAGTTGTACATATCAAGATCAAGATGGAGTGCTCTGTGTTAAATAGCCACTCTGATATATCTAGGTTCCAAGTTTATTTATTTATTTATTTATATTTTTTTATTGTCCTTCCATTCCTGTAATCCTGTAATCTTCTAAATTTTTATGTCCTCTTTCTATTTCTCTTTCGTCATTTTCATTTTTATTATTGCTGTATTCATGCCTTTTTTTTTATCTTGGTATTTCTGTTCGTCATTGTTGGGTTGCATCTCATTTTTTTCATATTTTGTACTTTTCATTTTGTCATATTATTGCAGGATCAGTCTATTGTGTCAGGGTAGTAATATCTCTCCCCATGTCTGTCCATTTCCGTCATCTTCTCTATTCTCTCGTCATCATCATCATCATCATCGTTTAACATCCATTTCTTCCCTATGGTGGGGTTGGACGGGATATGAGCCTCCTCCACTGTTGCCGGTCCATAGCCATTTCTTCCGTGATGTTCAGCCTGCTCATATCTTCCTCCACCACCTTTCTCCACGTCTTCCTTGGCCCTCCTGGTGGTCTTTTGCCCTCTACCTCAAAGTTCAGTGCACGCCTCAGGATGTGTTCTGTTCTCTCGTCCTCTATCTCCTCTCTCATCGCCTCCACAGCAAATACCACAGTGAACATACGGTAAACCAAAATGACACTAACACCATCGTACACATCGTAAACAGTAATTTCACACCGTGATGTCAGACTAGACTGGCAGGTTAGGTTAGCAGTCTTTTTTTTTTTTTTGTTTTGTTTTGTTCAGGATTTTCTCATTTTCTTTTCTTCTTTTTACTTTCTTCCTTCTTCCTTACCTTCATTTCTTTAATCATTCCTTCCTTCCTTCCTTCCTTCCTTCTTACCTTCATTTCTTTAATCATTCCTTCCTTCCTTCCTTCCTTCTTACCTTCATTTCTTTAATCATTCCTTCCTTCCTTCCTTCTTACCTTCATTTCTTTAATCATTCCTTCCTTCCTTCCTTCTTACCTTCATTTCTTTCCTCATTCCTTCCTTCCTTCCTTCCTTCTTACCTTCATTTCTTTAATCATTCCTTCCTTCCTTCCTTCCTTCCTTCTTACCTTCATTTCTTTAATCATTCCTTCCTTCCTTCCTTCCTTCTTACCTTCATTTCTTTAATCATTCCTTCCTTCCTTCCTTCTTACCTTCATTTCTTTCCTCATTCCTTCCTTCCTTCCTTCCTTCTTACCTTCATTTCTTTAATCATTCCTTCCTTCCTTCCTTCCTTCTTACCTTCATTTCTTTAATCATTCCTTCCTTCCTTCCTTCTTACCTTCATTTCTTTCCTCATTCCTTCCTTCCTTCCTTCCTTTTTACCTTCATTTCTTTAATCATTCCTTCCTTCCTTCCTTCTTACCTTCATTTCTTTCCTCATTCCTTCCTTCCTTCCTTCCTTCTTACCTTCATTTCTTTAATCATTCCTTCCTTCCTTCCTTCTTACCTTCATTTCTTTCCTCATTCCTTCCTTCCTTCCTTCCTTCTTACCTTCATTTCTTTCCTCATTCCTTCCTTCCTCCCTTCTTCCTTCCTGCCATCCTCCTCTCCTTTCCTCTCTTCCTTTCCTCTTTATTTTTTTTGCTGGTGTTGATGCATAATGTGAAATACCACCATTAAACACACACACCACACCACACCACCACACCACCACCACCACTCACCACCACCACCACTCTCTCCACAGGCAAGAATGGTGATGACGAACTTCAACCGATGCTGAGTGATGAGGAATTCCCGGAAGAAATCGAGGAAGACTTGCCTTCATTTGTCGACGATGAGGAAGAGGAGGAAGAGGAGGAGGGGAAGAGGAGGCTGTGGGCGGGCATCCCTCATCCTATAACCTCCCCCAACCTCCACCAACCTGAAGAAGAAGAAGGAGGAGGAGGAGGAGGAGGAGGAGGAGGAGGGATGTGTGTGTTTCCAGATGAGGATTTTTTTGCCAAAGATGTGAATTTTTTTGAGTGGAATTATGGAAGTGAAAAGGAGGAGGAGGAGGAGGAGGAGGAGAAGGAGGTAGAGAGGACAGAAGAAGGAGGAAGGAGTAGTGAAGGACTGGAGATGAAGAAAGGAAAGGAGGAGGAGGAGGAGGAGGAGATAGAGAGAACAGAAGAAGGAGGAGGAAGAGGACTAGAGATAAAGGAAGACAAGGAGGAGAAAGAGGAGGAGGAGGAGGAGGAACACAGTACAAAAAGTGGGCATGAGGGAAGAGGAAAAGAAGAAGAAGAAGAAGAAGAAGAAGAAGAAGAGGAGATTAGAGGAAGTGAACCAGAAACAGAAATCAAGAAAACAGAGAAGGAGGAGGAGGAGGAGGAAGAAGAACAAGAACAAACACACACCAGCGACACAGAAGAAGAAGGAGGAGGAGGAGGAGGGGGAGGAGGGGAAGAAGAACGAACACACACCAGCGACACAGAAGAAGAAGGAGGAGGAGGAGGAGGAGGGGAAGAAGAACAAACACACACCAGCGACACAGAAGAAGAAGAAGGAAGAGGAGGAGGAGGAGGAGGAGGGGAAGAAGAACGAACACACACCAGCGACACAGAAGAAGAAGAAGAAGGAGGAGGAGGAGGAGGAGGAGGAGGAGGAGGGGAAGAAGAACGAACACACACCAGCGACACAGAAGAAGAAGAAGAAGGAGGAGGAGGAGGAGGAGGAGGAGGAGGAGGAGGAGGAGGAGGAGGAGAAGAAGAACGAACACACACCAGCGACACAGAAGAAGAAGAAGAAGGAGGAGGAGGAGGAGGAGGAGGAGGAGGAGGAGGAGGAGAAGACAGCAGCAGCAGCGACAGTATGAAGGACAGATCAGTAGGGGAAATCTCAGTCACCATCCCTCAGCTCAGCATAATCTCGCTCCGCTCAGCACGCCAGGTCAGCAGTCTCGTGAGGCAGTTCAGCGCTGACCCCCCGCCCCCCCTGACCCCCCAGCACCCCTCTGATGCCCCCCATAGCTACCCTGGGGCAACACACAGCCATGGGGTCGCAAAAATCATTGGTCAACTTGAGATACAGAGGAACGGAAGGGAAGGAAAGGGGAGGGAGAAGGAGGAGGAGGAGGAGGAGGAGGAAGAAGAGAAGAAGGAGAAGAAAATAATATGCTATCTCCAACAGTTAAAGAAGAGGAATGAGGAAGAGGAGGAGGAGGAGGAGGAAGAGAGGAGGAGGAAGAGGGCTGTCATCTCCCATAAGCATACCTCCTCCACCTCCTTCTTCTTCCCCTCCTCCTCCTCCTCCTCCTCCTCTGTTACTGTTGCTTCCTCCTCCTCTTCCTCCTTTTTCCTTCCTGAACCTCCTCCTCCTCCTCCTCCTGTCCCGACTTCCTCCTCTTCTCCTCCTCCTCCACCTCCTCTTCCCTCTTCCTTACATCCCACCTCCTCTCCTCTCCATTCCTCCCTTCCTCTTCCTTCCTCCTCTTCCTCCTCCTCCTCTTCCTCCTCCCATCTTTCCTCCACCAAGCCAAGAGAAAGAACAGAATGGAGGAGGAAGAGAAGAAAAGAGGAGGAGGAGGAAGAGGAGGAAAAGAGCAACAAAAAAGAGGAAGAGGAAGAAATAAATGCCATAGTTAAAGAGGAAGAGGAAGAGGAGGAAGAGGAGGAGGAGGAGGAGAGGAAGAGGAGGGAGGAAGACAGTGCCATTAAAGAAGAAGAAATGAGTGCCAGAAAAGAAGAGGAAGAAGAAGAAGAAAAAGAAGAAGAGGAGGAGGAGGAGGAGGAGGAGGAAGAACCAAGTGCCATATGGAAGGAAGAAGAGGAGGAGGAGGAGGAAGAAATTAGTGCCATAGGGAGGAAAGAGGAAGAAGAAGAGGAGGAGGAGGAGGAGGAGAACAGTGCCATAGAGGAACAGGAGGAGGAGGAGGAGGAGGAGGAGGAGGAGAACAGTGCCATAGAGGAGGAGGAGGAGGAGGAGGACAGTGCCATAGACAGAGTGCAAAAGAGGAGTGCCACCCCCTCCCTCTCTCACCTCCCCTCCCCCACCCCCTCTCCCACCCCACCACGGCACCCCCTCACACCCCCTACCCCGCGGCCCCCCTCTCGCGGACAGTGCCAGGGCCAGCGCAGCAGATCCCTGAGTGCCAGCATAGACAGCCTCGGGCCCCCCAGCCGCCCCCCTCAGAGGCCAAGGGGGGGCGGGGGGGGCCTTGGACGCAGGTGTGTGAGTACGGCAGCCCTTGACCAGGAGGGGGGTGCCAAGGCTGCCGGGGGTGCCAGGGCGGGAGGGGGGCTGCGTCGGGCGCTCAGCACAAGCCTCACCAGCATTAGGGGTGCCGGAGGGGGGCGAGGAGGGGGTAGGGGGGTGGTAGGGAGTCCGGACTATAGCCATGTCCAAGGGAAAGTCCGGCAATATATCAAGGAGATTAAACAGCTGAGTGCCAAGTGCCGTCCTCCGCCGCCCAGTGCCTCCACGTCGCTCCCCGCCACCCCAGCACGCACCTGGCACCACCCCAATCACCCCACATATCGCACCGGCACCCCAGACCTCGACCAGCTCCTCCACCTCACCGACGCAGAGGAATCCGAACTTTCCCCGCGACTCCGAGACCTCCGGCGCTTGGTCTTGGAAGGGGGCGGGGCGGCGGGGGGCATGCTGGGGGAGGTCCTGGGGATGCTGGTGGAGGAGCGGAGGTGCCGGCACTCTAGCGACACGACCCTAGCGGCACTTCAACTCCGATATGATAACCTGAACGCAATGCTTGCCGAGAAGGAGAACGAAATTGACAGACTCCGACTCCTACGCACTCAGGAGGTGACGAAGGAGTACGTCGTGACTCTGAGGACTCGCAGGGGGAGCCTTAATGACCTCCCCCCCCCGACGCCCCCCCCAGCCTCCCCCGTCACCCCTGGAACCTCCCCCAATACCAGCAAAACATGCCCCCTGGCCCTCACCCCAAGCCAGGTCTCATCAAGTGCCCCCTGCCTTGTCCGAGCGACCTCCACCCCCATAGCTGACCCCCTGCCCAACCTGACCTTTTCCCCCTACACTCCAAGCCCCCTGGGGAGGTCATCCACACGGGGGGCAGAGGGGGGAGAGGATAGGACAGAGAGAAGACAAGAGGAAGTAAAGGAAGAAAGGAGAGATAGAAGTGGAGGGAAGGAGGAAGGAGGAAGAGAGGAGAAGAAGAAGGAGGAGGAGGAGAAGAGCAAGAGTAAGGAAGAGGAAGAAGTGATAAAGAAGTGGATTGAAGATACAAAGTCCATCGTCAGAAAGGTGGGTGGCACTAGTAGTAGTAGTAGTAGTAGTAGTAGTAGTAGTAGTAGTAGTAGTAGTAGTATAGTCTGTTTCATTCCATCTGTCCACTCCGGAGTTTAGGTGAGTTTAGACGAGTGAACATCTACTCTTGTGATGAACATGGACCTTTTTTTTGCAATATTGTATTTGAATGTTTATGTAGAATATCCACCTTTTTTTGCAATATCGTATTTGAATGTTCATGTAAAAAAAAAAAAAAAAAACCTCTTACAAATCCCACACATGCCAGCTTGCATCACCAACACACCACACAGGCACATGAGAGACAAGCTTGTATCAGTCAGCTTAAGTCCCGTTCACACTGCCAACTCTGGGCCACAACAACCCAGCGACTCGGGGCATACGAGGTCTTGGGTGTGAAATCTTGATGTGGAAGGGTCGCATATGTTCGGAAAGACTATGTGCGACCTTTTCATACCAACATTTCACACCCAAGACCTTGTGTTCTCGGAGTCGCTGGGTTGTCGTGGCTCAGAGTCAGCACAGTGTGAACGGGGCTTTAGTCAGATCACACTTGGACGAACAATAGCCGTTTAAAACCTATAATTATTTAGCTCATTTCAGGCACATTAAAAGACATCTGCGTATGATCTGATGGTTATTTGACACAGGCTTGCCTTTAATCCAGTAGCTGTGGGGATCATGTTTCTTAAAGGTCCCTCAAAGTGAGAAAAATGAGAAAAAAATCATCACTCACGCAAACCATTTCATAATATATATCAACGCATTTATGATCAGTTTATGCATCATCTATTTTTGGGGTTTATATCATGGCAGAAATTTGTCCCGTCGCTGCTACACTGTAAAGCCACAAATTTGGCCCGTCACTGGTTCACGGTAAAGCCACAAATTTGGCCCGTCACTGGTTCACGGTAAAGCCTCAAATTTGGCCCGTCACTGGTTCACGGTAAAGCCACAAATTTGGCCCGTCACTGGTTCACGGTAAAGCCTCAAATTTGGCCCATCACTGGTTCACGGTAAAGCCACAAATTTGGCCCATCACTGGTACACGGTAAAGCCACAAATTTGGCCCATCACTGGTTCACGGTAAGGCCACAAATTTGGCCCGTCGCTGGTACACGGTAAAGCCACAAATTTGGCCCATCACTGGTTCACGGTAAAGCCACAAATTTGGCCCATCACTGGTACACGGTAAAGCCACAAATTTGGCCCGTCACTGGTACACGGTAAAGCCACAAATTTGGCCCATCACTGGTACACGGTAAAGCCACAAATTTGGCCCATCACTGGTACACGGTAAAGCCACAAATTTGGCCCATCACTGGTACACGGTAAAGCCACAAATTTGGCCCGTCGCTGCTACCAGGTTAATGTGCTTGTGTGGAGTATTATCAGTGCAAATCAGTATGCTTGGGACTTATATAAGAATGTGTGAGGGTTCTTTGTATATATAACCATTCAAATACATTACTGAAACAGGCTGAGCATCACATGTAGCCAACAATATCAGACATGTCAATTTTCAGCCATTCATGAGCTACAATGTGCAGGTGACATAATCTCAAAATTCAAGCTGCCACATCTCCCAAAATTCACACTGCCACATCTCCCAAAATTCACACTGCCACATCTCCCAAAATTCACACTGCCACATCTCCCAAAATTCACACTGCCACATCTCCCAAAATTCACACTGCCACATCTCCCAAAATTCACACTGCCACATCTCCCAAAATTCACACTGCCACATCTCCCAAAATTCACACTGCCACATCTCCCAAAATTCACACTGCCACATCTCCCAAAATTCACACAGCCACATCTCCCAAAATTCAAGCTGCCACATCTCCCAAAACTCAAGCTGCCACATCTCCCAAAATTCACACTGCCACATCTCCCAAAATTCATGCTGCCACATCTCCCAAAATTCACACTGCCACATCTCCCAAAATTCACACTGCCACATCTCCCAAAATTCACCCTGCCACATCTCCCAAAATTCACACTGCCACATCTCCCAAAATTCACCCTGCCACATCTCCCAAAATTCACACTGCCACATCTCCCAAAATTCACACTGCCACATCTCCCAAAATTCACACTGCCACATCTCCCAAAATTCACTCTGCCACATCTCCCAAAATTCACACTGCCACATCTCCCAAAATTCACACTGCCACATCTCCCAAAATTCACACTGCCACATCTCCCAAAATTCACACTGCCACATCTCCCAAAATTCACACTGCCACATCTCCCAAAATTCACCCTGCCACATCTCCCAAAATTCACACTGCCACATCTCCCAAAATTCACACTGCCACATCTCCCAAAATTCACACTGCCACATCTCCCAAAATTCACACTTCCACATCTCCCAAAATTCACACTGCCACATCTCCCAAAATTCACACTGCCACATCTCCCAAAATTCATGCTGCCACATCTCTCAAAATTCACACTGCCACATCTCCCAAAATTCACACTGCCACATCTCCCAAAATTCACACTGCCACATCTCCCAAAATTCACACTGCCACATCTCCCAAAATTCACACTGCCACATCTCCCAAAATTCACACTGCCACATCTCCCAAAATTCACACTGCCACATCTCCCAAAATTCACGCTGCCACATCTCCCAAAATTCACACTGCCACATCTCCCAAAATTCACACTGCCACATCTCCCAAAATTCACACTGCCACATCTCCCAAAATTCACACTGCCACATCTCCCAAAATTCACACTGCCACATCTCCCAAAATTCACACTCTGGACAGATGAAATGGAACAGACGATAGCACTAGAAACATTAATAAACAAGACCTAAGCTAAAACAAAACAAAATAGCGCCTGAAGTATATAAAGAACTGTGTTATATTGAGTAGTCTAGTAATGCAGTGTGAGCAAATAGATACTGGATAGACTGATGCACTGCGTTAGGAGAGGAAAATCGTCGTGACACATTAAGCTACAAAAATAAAATAAACAGATAGAGAAATAAATGTTTGAGAATATCGCCTAAAAAGTTACTTGGAATGTGCTGAGGCTGTGTTGGTGTGGGGTCAAGGTTTTTGTGTGTAATGTTTGCGTGTGTGTTGCAGGTCAGTGAGTTGGCGGTGTTGGTGCGCAGCGAGGCCGTTCAACACCACGAGAAAGACACCATTTGGACCAGCATCCTCGGCCAGGTAACTCATCACCACCTGTGTCATCACCACCTGTCATCACCACCTCTGTCATCACCACCTCTGTCATCACCACCTCTGTCATCACCACCTCTGTCATCACTACCTGTGTCATCACCACCTGTGTCATCACCACCTGTGTCATCACCACCTCTTTCATCACCACCTGTGTCATCACCACCTGTGTCATCACCACCTCTGTCATCACCACCTGTGTCATCACCACCTGTGTCATCACCACCTGTGTCATCACCTGTGTCATCACCACCTCTCTCACCACCTGTGTCATCACCACCTGTGTCATCACCACCTGTGTCATCACCTGTGTCATCACCACCTGTGTCATCACCTGTGTCATCACCACCTCTCTCACCACCTGTGTCATCACCACCTGTGTCATCACCTGTGTCATCACCACCTGTGTCATCACCTGTGTCATCACCACCTCTCTCACCACCTGTGTCATCACCACCTGTGTCATCATCACCTGTGTCATCACCACCTGTGTCATCACCACCTGTGTCATCACCTGTGTCATCACCACCTCTCTCACCACCTGTGTCATCACCACCTGTGTCATCATCACCTGTGTCATCACCACCTGTGTCATCACCACCTGTGTCATCACCTGTGTCATCACCACCTCTCTCACCACCTGTGTCATCACCACCTCTCTCACCACCTGTGTCATCACCACCTCTCACCACCTGTGTCATCACCACCTGTGTCATCACCACCTGTGTCATCACCACCTCTCTCACCACCTGTGTCATCACCACCTGTGTCATCACCACCTGTGTCATCACCACCTGTGTCATCACCCACCTCTCACCACCTGTGTCATCACCACCTGTGTCATCACCACCTGTGTCATCACCACCTGTGTCATCACCACCTGTGTCATCACCACCTGTGTCATCACCACCTGTGTCATCACCACCTCTCTCACCACCTGTATCATCACCACCTCTCTCACCACCTGTGTCATCACCACCTGTGTCATCACCACCTCTGTCATCACCACCTGTGTCATCACCACCTGTGTCATCACCACCTGTGTCATCACCACCTCTCTCACCACCTGTGTCATCACCACCTGTGTCATCACCACCTGTGTCATCACCACCTGTGTCATCACCACCTCTCTCACCACCTCTGTCATCACCACCTGTGTCATCACCACCTGTGTCATCACCACCTCTCTCACCACCTCTGTCATCACCACCTCTGTCATCACCACCTCTTTCATCACCACCTCTTTCATCACCACCTCTTTCATCACCACCTCTTTCATCACCACCTCTTTCATCACCACCTGTGTCATCACCACCTGTGTCATCACCACCTCTGTCATCACCACCTGTGTCATCACCACCTGTGTCATCACCACCTGTGTCATCACCACCTCTCTCACCACCTCTGTCATCACCACCTCTGTCATCACCACCTCTTTCATCACCACCTCTTTCATCACCACCTCTTTCATCACCACCTGTGTCATCACCACCTGTGTCATCACCACCTCTGTCATCACCACCTGTGTCATCACCACCTGTGTCATCACCACCTCTCTCACCACCTCTGTCATCACCACCTCTGTCATCACCACCTCTGTCATCACCACCTCTTTCATCACCACCTCTTTCATCACCACCTCTTTCATCACCACCTCTCTCACCACCTCTTTCATCACCACCATCACCTCTCTTGTATCACCATCACCACCATTGTTACTATCTACTCCTACTATTGTTTTTCATCATCACCACCACCACCATTATCATCACCACTACTACCACTTTCATCACCACCTCTTTCATCACCACTCAGTGGGTTCATTACACTGGGTTACAAAAAAAAAAAAATGTAAGTTGTCTGAGTTTTTTCAAGTGACTTAGGACAAATTTGCACCACTGAGTCCCAAAATGACACTCGGTTTTCTCGATCAGGTCAGGTTTTTGTGCTAAGTCGATTTTTAAAAAATCCAATCTTATAACTAAATTGATTACATTTTTGTGACATTTTCGGTTAATTTTTGTTCATATTTTTCATCCAGAATAGGTTTTTAAGATAAAAAAAATTGTTTTCTAACACAATTCATTAATTAGATGTTACAAAAATTGATAAGTGTACATTGAATAGTAGACATTGACAAAGGTAAGTACATGTAAATTGGATATTAGGTCACCAGTGTTCAAAATTCAGGGCATGAAATTCCATTTTTTCAAGCTCCTAGAATGCTCAGTGGCAGGGACGTCCCTCTTCAGAGTCCAACAGTAACCAGCCATCATGACTGCATCCCAGCATCCCTGATACCTGGTCTCCA
Source organism: Eriocheir sinensis (assembly GCF_024679095.1). Taxonomy (NCBI): domain Eukaryota; kingdom Metazoa; phylum Arthropoda; class Malacostraca; order Decapoda; family Varunidae; genus Eriocheir; species Eriocheir sinensis. The sequence continues at coordinate 95,986 of NW_026112053.1, read as the reverse complement.
TCTCCTTCATGTCCTGATGGAATCTCTCCCCCTGCTCGTCGCTCATTGATCCCAGATTCTCAGGAAACCGATCCATATGTGAGAATAAGTAATGCATTGTGATGCTCATGTTGCATCCGAGGTTTCTGAAAGCAGTCAGCATATTGGTGACAAGTTCTGTGTAGTTCCTGGCCTTCTTGTTGCCAATAAAGTTCTTCACGACAAGAACAAAAGGCTTCCACGCTTCCACTTTCACTTCGTTCATTGATTTTCAAACTCTGGATCTCTGATGAGCTGACGGAGTTGAGGACCGTCAAAGATGCCAGCTTTCAACTTCTCCTCCATGGTCAATCCTGGAAAAGCACGGCACAAGTAAGTGAAGCAGCCACCATCCTTGTCCAGAGCTTTGGTGAACTGTTTGATCAAGCCAAGCTTGATGAGCAGCGGTGGAAAGAGTATCCTGTCTGTCCACCAGAGGGTTGTTTATGACGTTCCTTGCTCTTCAAGGCACCTCCTCCTCCCATACAGGCCAGTCCTTCTTCGTGTACTGCTGAGCCTTGTCCCTACTGTCCCACATGCACAGAAAGCACGGGTACTTGGTAACCCCGGACTGTCGTCCCAACAAAAAGTTCACCGTCTTCAGGTCAACACAAATCAACCACTCATGTTGATCATAACAAATTTTCTCCAGCATGTACTTCACCGCTTCATACTTCTCCTTCAGTGTAGTGGAGTGAGCGAGGGGTACAGAGGTAGACTGGTTGCCTTTGTGCAGCAAAACACATTTCAGCAATCGCTTGCTGCTGTCAATAAAGAGTCTCTAATCTTCATGTTGGTACTGTGGCACTCCAAGCTGGTGCAGAAGCTGCACAATATCTGTCCAGTACACCAAGTCCTTCTCTTGAAAGAAAAAAATGGAGGTACCCTTGATGTCTGTTGCGGTAGTAGGTGATGCGAGCACTGCCAGAGAGGAATTTTCTTTCCTTCAATCTGGATGCCAACAGTTTGCCAGAGGACTTTGACAAGCCCAGATCACAAACTAGATCATTTAGCTCCTTTGGGAATAAGGATGTGGAGCATCATCGTCAAGAACCACTTCTTCATTTTCTTCAACAGTGGAGGAATCTTCGTCACTAATGTCAGGAAGTTCTCCAAAGACAGGGACTGGAATTTCATCACAGTGAGCTACAGGACGACGTGCTGATTCAAGACCGGGATACTTGAGGGTGCTCCGGTTCTTTCTGTTGATCCCAGTCAAATCAGTAACGCAGAAGTAGCAGTCAGTGCCATGGCTTGTCGGCTCCCTCCAAACCATGGGAATTCCAAACTTAAGACAACTCTTCTTGCCCTTGGTCCAACGACGCAGATACTTGGTGCACGTCTTGCATACCATGTGTGGCGCCCAAGCTTTGTCCTGGTCACCAAGTTTCATGCCAAAATAAGCATGGTAAGCACACTTTATGAAACTTGTGACTGGATTCCTGTTAGGAACAATGGTGTATTCGCCGCAGATGTAGCAGAATACATTGGGCTTATTTTTGCAAGATCTTCTGGCCGAATCCATTTCATTCACCTGCAAAAGAAAAATACCAGTTAGTAAAAAATTGGCGCATGTAAACTCTTAAGAATTCGTTTATTTAAAGAAATAAGAAAGAATTTTGCCTCATATAAATAGAAAATACCCGTACATGTTAAGAAACGTAAAAAATATCATGTGGCGATAGATAAAAAAGTTGACCTGATTGAGCAAAACCAATGTGATTTTTGGATTCAGCACTTCAAAATTGTCCTAAACCAGCCCAAAACTTAGACGATAAATTTGTTGTTGGTCAGCGTTGTCATCACCATTACGGTCATCACTCACCACTATCACCACTGGCCATACTTTCATCACCACCTCTTCAATGTCATCACCAGTTAGTCTTGTCACCACCACCACCACCACCACCACACTCACCACCCCTTCCCTCCACAGTACTGGCAAATCTCCACCCAGTTCCCTTTGATCACCCTCCTCGCCGGGCCACACCACCGCACAGGGACGCTTCTGCAGGACGCTGGGAGGGCCATACAAGCTGCTGCCACATCCCTGGGGCTTCAAATAGTGTCACAGTGCCAGGGGGGAGCCACACCAGGGCCACAGTCTGATTCACCCAAGAGGAACAGTGCCAAAAGCCTTAAGCCTGATTCAAGTGCCATTCCAATTGTTACGGACTTCACCGGAGGGTCACATGGCACCCCAGTGGAGGATTCCGTCCCCCAGAGGTCCCCAAATACCCCAGGTTCACCCCAAAACCCCAGGGGACTTAAACCACTGGGTGAGGGTGAACGGAAGAGCCCCAGTGTGTGTGTGGGTACAGCGGGGGTTGGTGAGGTGTCCAGTGGGGTGCCAGGGGGGGGGTGCCGAGGGGAAGGTCTTACCCCCAGCCCGGCACTCTCGCAGCAGTCACTGAAAACTGTCGGCCCTCTGGAGAAGGTGTGTGGCTGTTTGTTTGCTTGTGTGTTTGTGTTTGTGGTTTGGTCATGTCTTCTGGTCTCCCTTCCTTCCTTCCTCCCTTTCCTTCCTTCCTTCCTTCCTTTATTTCCTTCCTTCCTTTCCTTCCTTCCTTCCTTTTCTTCCTTCCTTCCTTTCCTTCCTTCCTTCCTTTTCTTCCTTCCTTCCTTTCCTTTCGTCCTTTCTCTGTTTTCTTCGTCTTTCTCTGTTTTCTTCTTTCCTTCTTTCTCCCTCCTCTCCTACATTTTTTCTATTTCCTGTTTTTTCTTCTTTTTTTCCTTCCTTCCTTCCTTCTTTCCTTCCTTCCTTTCCTGTTTCATGCATTCCCCTTTTATTTTTTGTTTGTTTGTTTGTTGATGCATAATGTGAAATACTAACACACACACACACACACACACACACACACACACACACACACACACACACACACCTAACCATTCTTCTCTCGTTCTCAGGTTAAGCTCTGGCAGGCATCTCTCATCCACGACCCAGCTTCTCCTCCCCCAGTGCCAGCCTTCCCCCCTTCCTCCGGCACCCCTAGCCCTGCCCCGTCCCTCCTCTCCCTGGGGTCAAGTCACTCCTTCACCCCGGACAGCATACCGCTCCCCCAGGCCCCCAGCACACCATCCGAGGACCAGTCAGCTGAGGAGTGCCGTGATATGGATGAGGCGGAGGGGGACAAGGCACTGGGCGGCGTGGAGTGCCATTTGCCGAAGCAGTCGTGGCGTTCGAGCAGTGCCACGCCGCGTACCCCCTGGGGAAGACTCGCGCACCCCAGGGACATTGATAGTGGGTGCCCAGGGTCGGAACACAGCACAAGGTTTAGCCAGAACGCGAGTCTTGAACCGACAGAGTCAACGCTGGTTTTCCCTCAGTCGCACCCTACACACACCCTCCCTAACACACCCTTACACACCCCAGCCTCCACCACACTCCCCCACACCACATCCCACGCCTCCTTACCCCCACACGGCTTATCAAACACCCACAGTGACCCTCATATCACCTCCCACAGTCTCCCGCATCCCCGGTACACTTACAAGGCCCCCACGCACCCCTGCACCCCTTCCAGCACCCCTACCTACCCTGGGGCCACTTCCCAAGCACCCCCACATCCCCAGGCTGTCCCTAACTCCCTGACACCCACGCACACCCCACAAGACACCCTCACATACCCCCCCTCACCCCAGGGTCATATCTTACCCCCTCCAGCAGTCCCCCAGGTCACGACACATATACCAGAACACACACTACCACCCCAGGGCCCTCAGGAGTCACCATACAGCCACACAGCACCCCCAGTCTCCCCCCAGCTCAGCCCTCCCCCAGAAAGCAAGGCCGCAAGTTCCCCCACCTCGGAGCTTCTGACGATAGCGTTCTCGAAGCCTCTCGTCCCATCTCTGGCCCTCCCAAGTAGCAGTGAGGAGGAGGAGCAGGCAGAACAGCAGGGGAAGCAGGGGATTGACCAGCAGAAGGAAGAGCAGTTTGGAGATGGAACAGAACAGCACATTGAACAGACAGAGACACAAGAGGAAGAGGAAAGCAAAAGAGATGACAGGCGGAGTAAAACAGCTGACCCATCGCTTGTTTTGAAGGACGGAAGAGGAGGAGGAGGAGAGGTGGAAGACGTGGAAGAGGACAGAGACTCACCACCATCACCACCACCATCACCATCTCCACCACATCACCAGAAACAGAAATACAGAGCGAAGTACTTAACACCTCCATCCACCACCACCATCACCTCCACCACCACCACCACCACACCACCGACCTCCACCACCAGCGCCATCTACCGCAGCATCTCCAAACTCCGCCGGGACTTCAGCATAATCCAGCGGCAACTCCTGAGCTCAGCAACACCGCAGAACGCACAGCAACTCAACAGGAAACACACGAAACGACGCAGCAGGGGAAGGAGGGAGACGGATCACGCGCACACCAACGCACACACGCACAAACGCACACCCATACGCGCTCTCGACCTCTCCCTTGACCTCTCGCTGACCTCCGACCCCTCCGACACGTCCCTGAACAACCCAACGCAGTGCCAAATAGGTGACGCGATTGGCACTTACAGAATGGCACCCCAGACTTGTTCACCCTATTCCAAGACACACTCTCAGTTTCCAAGGTCACCCCAGCCTATGAAGGGGTCCGAACCAGTGCCCAAAGAGTGCCAGAGTCAGAGTAAGGCACCATGGCACTCCAGAAGACATGGGGGGAAAGGGGAGTGCCACAGAGCTAAAGACAGAGAGAAAGTGGAGTGGAAGCATGGGCGGATTGCACCAGACTCCACCTCCTCCTCCGCCTACTCTCCACCACGTCACAGATTTCGCTCCACCTCTCCACCACACCGCCAGTACAGACACCAATCCACGTCACCTCCACACCACCACCACCGCCACCCACCACACAGGAGCCGGGACATGCAGACCGAGCCAGTGCCGTCCGCAGCGTCGCCTCAGCCTGTCAGGAGTGCCAGTGTGGGTGCCAGAAATGGTCAGCCTGCAGTGCCGAATTCTCTGGTCATCTATATCCAGAATTTCAAGTAAGTGTGCCTGTGTGTGTGTGTGTGTGTGTGTGTGTGTGTGTGTGTGTGTGTGTGTGTGTGTGTGTGTGTTTGACCATTTTCTTATTTTTCTTTTGTTTGATGTCTTTTTACCATATTTTTTTCTTCTTTTCTTCTTGGGCCATTTCTGTATTATGAGTTTTTATTGCGGAGTCATTTCATCCTTTCTTTTTTTTCTTCTTTTCTTCTTGGGCCATTTCTATATTATGACTTTATATCGTGGAGTCATTTCATCCATTTTCCTGTTTTTCTCTACATCATTCTCTCTCTCTCTCTCTCTCTCTCTCTCTCTCTCTCTCTCTGTTCTTCTCTCTCCTTTCCTTTAATCTAATATATGTCTTTCTCCACAGTCCTGCTTGTGAGGGAGAGAGTGACTGCCGACACCAACATCGGCAAAAACATCACCACCATCGCAGTAGGAGAAGGGTGAGTATGCTAAAGAATTCTCTCTCTCTCTCTCTCTCTCTCTCTCTCTCTCTCTCTCTCTCTCTCTCTCTCTCTCTCTCATATACTTCTACATCTTCCTCAGTTTCTTTATGTTTTATTCGCTTCAAATCATTTCTGTCCTTATGTCTCCCTTACCCTTCCTCCACCTCTCCACCTGGTCCTCTGTCTGGTGTTAGTGTGCTCCATCCCGCCCCGGCAAAGGTTCTAATTCCACCTCTCCACCTGGTCCTCTGTCTGGTGTTAGTATACCTCTCACCTCGCCAACTCCCTCTCTTCTCAGGTCCACTCACACCTCTCACCTCCCCCTCACACCTCTCACCCTTCCTCCTCTCCACAGGCCCGCTCACATGACCTCTCCCACACCTTGGACGTCACCACCAGCCTGGCCAAGAACGTGTTGCGGAGATCCGAGAGTCTGCTGTCCTCCCTCTCCTCCCTCTCCCAGCCCCCTCCTAGCCCCCAGCACCCCAGGGGAAGGAGGAACAGACCCCAGCACTCCCCCAGGCACCATGTAACAAGAGAATCGCACCCCAGTCAATCCCCCAGCCCCCAGCCCCCAAGGAGAAGGACCAGCCCACAGCGCACTTCTCCAAGCCATCTCCAGGCCCCCAGCAGCTCAGGGGAAGGAGGAACAGACCCCACATAACAAGAGAATCAGCCTCCAGTCATTCCCCCAGCCCCCCAGGACACCTCGGCCACACCACAAGGTTTCCCCAGGGTGCAGGGTAGCCGTTCAGCCTCCTCGTCATCCCAGCTAAGTCCCCCCACAGGAATAGCTTTGGTTTGGGGTCCAGGGTTCAGGGTCGTTGATGGCGGAGTTAGGGGAGTTGGTAGAGGTGGTGGTGGTTGTGGTGATGATGGTGGTTGTGGTGATGATGATGGTTGTGGTGATGATGGTGGTGTCCCTCTCTGCCCCTCTGTGTCCCTTGAAATGCATGGAGTGAGGGAGGGACTGGTTATGACTGTAATGGTTATGGTAGTCGCAAAAGTAGTAGTAGTAGTAGTAGTAGTAGTAGTAGTAGTAGTGGTAGTAATATCCCAAAAAAGACAAGCAGAAAGTGTATATATATCTGTTCACTTAACCACTCAGTCAGTCAGTCAGTCAGTGGTTGGGTGTTCAGCTAAGTCAGTTCCTCAGTCAGTCAGTCAGTAAGCAGTTGGGTGTTTGTGTCATTCACCTCATCAGTCAGTCAGTCAGTCAGTCAGTAAGCAGTTGGGTGTTTGTGTCATTCACCTCATCAGTCAGTCAGTCAGTCAGTCAGTAAGCAGTTGGGTGTTTGTATCATTCACCTCATCAGTCAGTCAGTCAGTCAGTCAGTTTTGTACATGCCAGTTCAGTCAGTCAATCAGTCAGTCAGTCAGTAAGCTCATGACAGTCAACCAAAAAAACAAAAATAATCAACTGTCAAAGAACACGTCAACCTTTTCTAGTCCACACCGAGGCCATTACCGTGTGTGTGTGTGTGTGTGTGTGTGTTCTGATATGCCACTGAACAACCTTCCGTGAGTTCCCATTGGACGATATGTATTTGGTAGCTCGGTTCCTATTGGTGGATGGGTCTGGCTTGCTTCCTTGTGATTGGCTGGCAAGAAATGGAGAGTTTTGATTGGCCGAGGGAACCAGGAATGTGAGTTTTGATTGGGCGTTGATTCCTGGTTCTTGCCTGTGATTGGCTGGCAAGAAATGGAGAGTTTTGATTGGCCGAGGGAACCAGGAATGTGAGTTTTGATTGGTCGTTGATTCCTGGTTCTTGCGTGTGATTGGCTGGCAAGAAATGGAGAGTTTTGATTGGACGAGGGAACCAGGAAGGCAAGTTTTGATTGGTCGTTGATTCCTGGTTCTTGCGTGTGATTGGAGGAGCTTGGCATCATTATTATTATTATTATTATTATTATTATTATTATTATTATTATTATTATTATTATTATTATTATTATTATTATTATTATTATTATTATTATTATTATTGTTGTTGTTGTTGTTGTTTTTAAGGAATGATTAGTTTGATAGATTTTAAGTGACGATTTTGACGACCATCGTTAGAAAGGAAACTTATCTTTATTATTTTGTATTTTTATTTTACGAGACTTTTTCTTTATTATATATATATTTTTTTTTTTTGTCATTTTTTCTCAATCTCTTCATTTATCTGCATTTTATTTACTTTTTTTTTTTTTATTTTCTTCTCATTTTCTCATTTTTGCTTTTTCATTCATATTTTTTCATTTTCATTTTTTTCATCCTTATTTTCTTCTCATTTTCTCTTAATTTTCTTCTCATTTTCTCTTAATTTTCTTCTCATTTTCTCTTAATTTTCTTCTCATTTTCTCTTAATTTTCTTCTCATTTTCTCTTAATTTTCTTCTCATTTTCTCTTAATTTTCTTCTCATTTTCATTTTTTCATTCTTATTTTCTTCTCATTTTCTCCTAATTTTCTTCTCATTTTCTCCTAATTTTCTTCTCATTTTCTCCTAATTTTCTTCTCATTTTCATTTTTTCATTCTTATTTTCTTCTCATTTTCATTTTTTCATTCTTATTTTCTTCTCATTTTCTCCTAATTTTCTTCTCATTTTCTCCTAATTTTCTTCTCATTTTCATTTTTTCATTCTTATTTTCTTCTCATTTTCATTTTTTCATTCTTATTTTCTTCTCATTTTCTCCTAATTTTCTTCTCATTTTCTCCTAATTTTCTTCTCATTTTCATTTTTTCATTCTTATTTTCTTCTCATTTTCATTTTTTCATTCTTATTTTCTTCTCATTTTCTCTTAATTTTCTTCTCATTTTCATTTTTTCATTCTTATTTTCTTCTCATTTTCTCTTAATTTTCTTCTCATTTTCATTTTTTCATTCTTATTTTCTTCTCATTTTCTCTTAATTTTCTTCTCATTTTCATTTTTTCATTCTTATTTTCTTCTCATTTTCTTCTAATTTTCTTCTCATTTTCATTTTTTCATTCTTATTCTCATTTTCTTCTAATTTTCTTCTCATTTTCATTTTTTCATTCTTATTCTCATTTTCTTCTAATTTTCTTCTCATTTTCATTTTTTCATTCTTATTCTCATTTTCTTCTAATTTTCTTCTCATTTTCATTTTTTCATTCTTATTTTCTTCTCATTTTCATTTTTTCATTCTTATTTTCTTCTCATTTTCTTCTAATTTTCTTCTCATTTTCTCACTTTCATTCATATTTTTCTTGTCATTTTCTTCTCATTTTCACTTACATTCTTAAGAAAGTTTATTGACCACAAATCATAAACTGAGATTGGAACCTTTTTAAGATTATTATTATTATTATTATTATTATTATTATTATTATTATTATTATTATTATTATTATTATTATTATTATTATTATTATTATTATTATTATTATCATTATTTCTTACTTCATGTTTGACAGTATGAGGTCAATCTTTTATAGGATCAGAATATGTGAGTTTACTTAAGTTTTACAAAGACGCCAAATACTTTAAGATAGGATCGAGTCTTTTTAGTTGAGTTTGCAGTGTCCATGACAGAACTCTTGCATCAGGGAGTTGGACAGCTAAAGGATGAAAGAATGAAGATGCTGGTTAACTCTTGCATCAGGGAGTTGGACAGCACAGGGATGAAAGAATGAAGATGCTGGTTAACTCTTGCATCAGGGAGTTGGACAGTGTTGAGATGAAAGAATGAAGATGCTGGTTAACTCTTGCATTAGGGAGTTGGACAGCACAGGGATGAAAGAATGAAGATGCTGGTTAACTCTTGCATCAGGGAGTTGGACAGCACAGGGATGAAAGAATGAAGATGCTGGTTAACTCTTGCATCAGGGAGTTGGACAGTGTTGAGATGAAAGAATGAAGATGCTGGTTAACTCTTGCATCAGGGAGTTGGACAGCACAGGGATGAAAGAATGAAGATGCTGGTTAACTCTTGCATCAGGGAGTTGGACAGCACAGGGATGAAAGAATGAAGATGCTGGTTAACTCTTGCATCAGGGAGTTGGACAGTGTTGAGATGAAAGAATGAAGATGCTGGTTAACTCTTGCATCAGGGAGTTGGACAGCTAAAGGATGAAAGAATGAAGATGCAGGTTAACTCTTGCATCAGGGAGTTGCACAGCTAAAGGATGAAAGAATGAAGATGCTGATTAACTCTTGCATCGGGGAGTTGGACAGCACAGGGATGAAAGAATGAAGATGCTGGTTAACTCTTGCATCAGGGAGTTGGACAGCTAAAGGATGAAAGAATGAAGATGTTGGTTAACTCTTGCATCAGGGAGTTGGACAGTGTTGAGATGAAAGAATGAAGATGCTGGTTAACTCTTGCATTAGGGAGTTGGACAGCTAAAGGATGAAAGAATGAAGATGCAGGTTAACTCTTGCATCAGGGAGTTGCACAGCTAAAGGATGAAAGAATGAAGATGCTGGTTAACTCTTGCATCGGGGAGTTGGACAGCACAGGGATGAAAGAATGAAGATGCTGGTTAACTCTTGCATCAGGGAGTTGGACAGCTAAAGGATGAAAGAATGAAGATGTTGGTTAACTCTTGCATCAGGGAGTTGGACAGTGTTGAGATGAAAGAATGAAGATGCTGGTTAACTCTTGCATTAGGGAGTTGGACAGCACAGGGATGAAAGAATGAAGATGCTGGTTAATCCTTGCATTTGGGAGTTGGACAGCACAGGGATGAAAGAATGAAGATGCTGGTTAACTCTTGCATTAGGGAGTTGGATAGCACAGGGATGAAAGAATGAAGATGCTGGTTAACTCTTGCATTAGGGAGTTGGACAGCACAGGGATGAAAGAATTGAGATGCTGGTTAACTCTTGCATTAGGGAGTTGGAGAGCACAGGGATGAAAGAATGAAGATGCTGGTTAACTCTTGCATTAGGGAGTTGGACAGTGTTGAGATGAAAAAATGAAGATGCTGGTTAACTCTTGCATCAGGGAGTTGGACAGCACAGGAATGAAAGAGTGAAGATGCTGGTTAACTCTTGCATCGGGGAGTTGGACAGCACAGGGATGAAAGAATGAAGATGCTGGTTAACTCTTGCATTAGGGAGTTGGACAGCACAGGGATGAAAGAATGAAGATGCTGGTTAACTCTTGCATCGGGGAGTTGGACAGCACAGGGATGAAAGAATGAAGATGCTGGTTAACTCTTGCATTAGGGAGTTGCACAGCTAAAGGATGAAAGAATGAAGATGCTGGTTAACTCTTGCATTAGGGAGTTGGACAGTGTTGGGATGAAAGAATGAAGATGTTGGTTAACTCTTGCATTAGGGAGTTGGACAGTGTTGGGATGAAAGAATGAAGATGCTGGTTAACTCTTGCATTAGGGAGTTGGACAGCACAGGGATGAAAGAATGAAGATGCTGGTTAACTCTTGCATCAGGGAGTTGGACAGCTAAAGGATGAAAGAATGAAGATGCTGGTTAACTCTTGCATTAGGAAGTTGGACAGCACTGCGATTAAAGGATGCAGGTTACTTAAGTTCACAGACATAATACCTTCATAAGATAGGAATATTTGTGTTCTTACTTAAGTTTTACGAAGATATTACACCTTAAGGTAGAATACAAGTTTTATATTATATTCGCACCATTGATGACAACTTGGACCAAAAGGATAGGTTACTTAAGTTCACAGACATCAGACCTTCACAAGATTGGAACACAGTGGAACCTCAGGTCACAGACATCTCTCACCATGAACAAATTGGCTCACGAACGAATTTTCCGAACAAAACAGCGTCTTGGGTGATGAACAGCGTCTTGAACTATGAATTTTCCGATACCCTACCCCCCTGTCCACCCAGCAGTGAATGGGTACCAGGTATTAATCAGGGGTTGTGTCCCATCTCCTGTAATCTGTTCCCCTCTCCTATAATTCCTTCCCCTCCTGTCTCTCCAGCACAGATGTTGCACCGACTAAACAAAACTTTCCAACTACTTTCGAGCTATGAACACGTGATCTGTCAACATGGTGGTACAACAAGCTGGGCGTCAGTGCTGTGTGGCTTTCGATAAGTACACCTCTCTGCTTGAATTCCCTGTGCCTTCTGAATTTCACTGTGTTTTGTGGGTTTATTTTATAGACTGTTAGATAAGGCACCATGGGGGCAAAGAAGGATAATGATTGCAGCAAAGTGGATGGAAGAATTACCAGAATCATGATGGAGGTTGTGATAGGTGTGACGGGAAGAGGCAAACACTGCAGGGTGGCTACAGGTTTAATGTGTGGTGTGTGGCCGCCGCCTTGTGACTGGCAAACGAAAAGCAAATAGCGTCTCAATACATTACCAGAACAATGAATGAAACACCAAACCTTAGCCCCAACTCAGTGCCGTTACAGATACAGAACCCTCACAACCCGCCGCCATGTATTACAGAGGTGAAGAAAGACATCATCGCCAAACACGAAAACGGTGTTCGTGACTCAGATCTTCCTGCTCGGTCTGGCGTGGCAAAATCAACGCTCTGAACTATTCTCAAAAATAAAGGGACATTCAAGGGAGCCAGTGTTGCAAGAGGAGTGACAGTTCTTACTTGACAAAGATCACAGACGATTGAAAGAATGAAGATGCTGGTTAACTCTTGCATTAGGAAGTTAGACAGCACAGGGATGGAAGGATGCATGTTACTTAATCCTAGATTACCAGCGTTGCTGAAGTAACATGGTTACCAGCGATGTCCGGAATTCCAGACAAACTTTGTGGGCATAAAAACACATATAGGAATGGTACAAAGTTTAATTACTAAATTTTTGCTTAAACTAGAATACACTCTTAATTCTGTGACCTATAAACTTAACATATTACCCAAAAAAATCATTACAAAAAAAAATTTAAAAAAATGTGTGAAACTTTCAAAAAACGCTACCTTTCCCTAATGAAGGCACCACTGCCAGAGTGTTGGCTGATTGTGTTGAGATGTGCCAAACGTGGAGTTCACACGTCCCCCGAAATGTTCCAGCCTCGGAAGCCCTTATGCCTGCATTATACTTGATATATCATACGTAATGACTATCGTTGTCCGGAACTCTGGACAATTGGGAACAATTCAGGAATTAACCACGGGAAAACACAAACGTACCTCACGCACCAAGGGCAGAATGGCAACTGAGATGTCACGGCCGTACAGCACCGTGGGTCTAACAGATTTCCTTCCGTGACGCTAATTAACCCCCCATGCCGGGATTCTGGACAACACCGGTAATTTAGGGTTAAGTTCACAGACACCATACCTTCATAGGATAGGGATACGCTGCTGATTTGGATGAACGAGAAACTGTTAGCTGGTGGCAGTGTTTCCGAGGCTGTCATTTGTGAGGAAGCGAGGCGGCTGCTTGATGACCTGGTAAAAAGATAGCCTGGTATGAGTGCTGATGCTGGTGTTTCCATAGCCAGCAATCATCATCAATTTGGCCTTCAGGAACTATTTAAATTTCTGAGCCTAGAAACCGAGAGAGCCCGGGTTCGATTCCTGGACAGAGTGGAAAAATTTGGGCGGCTTTTCCGATACCCTACACCCCTGTCAACCCAGCAGTGAATGGGTACCAGGTATTAATCGGGGGTTGTGTCCCATCTCCTTGGATCTGTTCCCTTCTCCTATAATTCCTTCCCCTTCTGTCTCTTTCCGGCATATGACCACAGATGTTGCGCCGACTAAACGAAACTTTCCAACTTCTTGTGAGCCGAGGTTCTGCTGTCTATGTGTCTTTTCTTAAGTTTTACAGATATTACATGCTTATAAGATAGAACATGTGTTAGCTTATATTTGCAGCTTTCATGACAGACTTAGACCATAAAGATAGATTACTTAAGTTGAGAAAGAGACAAGGTTATGGGAGTGTTGTTTTTAGTTTTGTTTTTTCCCTTTTTTTTATTCCGAGCACAAGAAAAGATTGAAAAAGAACCCACACAAGGACAGAAGGAAGGTTATTGAAGTTTACAGCAGTCACCATGAAGCACATTATTAGTTTACTTATTTAGTGCAGTCATCGTGTGGTTACTTACCGTGCGAGAGAGGGGAAATGTGCTTCACGACTCCTGGGGTAAAGAAAATGTAGAAAGTAGCTAAAGATAGGCATAGGAAGGCTTAAGTTCTATAGTAAAACAAGGCTGAGGGAGAGGTCATAAGAAGGAACAATACAGACAAAGAAAGGCTTAAGTTCTATAGTAAAACAAGGCTGAGGGAGAGGTCATAAGAAGGAACAATACAGACAAAGAAAGGCTTAAGTTCTATAGTAAAACAAGGCTAAGGGAGTGGTCATAGGAAGGAGCAATACAGACAAAGAAAGGCTTAAGTTCTATAGTAAAACAAGGCTGAGGGAGAGGTCATAGGAAGGAACAATACAGACAAAGAAAGGCTTAAGTTCCATAGTAAAACAAGGCTGAGGAAGAGGTCACAGGAAGGAACAATACAGACAAAGAAAGGCTTAAGTTCTATAGTAAAACAAGGCTGAGGGAGAGGTCATAGGAAGGAACAATACAGACAAAGAAAGGCTTAAGCTCTATAGTAAAACACGTAAAACTGGCCGATGGGGTAGTGGCGGCTGCAGGGTTAACCTAGCCCCGCACCTTGCCACACACTCTCAACACCTCTCGCTAGGCTAGGCTAGTTTCACGTGGAAAACTATAGCGTCGATCGGAGCCATTGGTAACCATCAAAACAAACAAAACGACTGTGAAAGTGGCCCACAGAGATTACCAGCGAAAGGGATGAAAGACACGGAGCTAATGTTTGGTGTATAGAAAGTCCAGTTCTTGCCATTATGTGAGTTTTTTGTCAGGCGCTGATATGTTCTGCAGAAAAATTGGTGCCTTTGAGAAACAAGTTATGTGATTATTGGTATTGTTATTGTTATTACCTTCAAAGAATTAAACGGCATACCCTTCAAAATATTACGCAGAAGTAGTTAGCCTCGGAAAATCCTCATTATTATTAGTGTCGGCAATGTTGAGACAACCCGGTAGCAGCGACGGGCCAAATGCAGGGAGTCCTTGATTTGCACGATAGATGCGTTCCAGAAGGGACCGTGCAATGTAAGGATGATCACCCCCAGCACTGGAGTAAACTGGGTAATTATTGAAAATCACTCCGCACCTCCAAAATACAATATTACGCCTCCATATTGTACTTAAGGGACGAAATACATATGTGGCTTTACAGTGTACCAGCGACGGGCCAAATTCTTGCCTTCACATAAACCCCCAAAATAGAGGATACATAAACTGATCACAAATGCATTAATACATATATACTAATGGTTGGTGTGAGTGATGATTTTTTCTTATTAATTCGCTTAGAGGGGTCTTTAAGAAACATGATCCCCGCAGCTACTGGGTTAAAGTTAGGTACATGCGACGATGTAAACATTTTATTTTGTGTGTTCAAGTTGAGGGTCTTGTGTTACTGTGCCTTAACCCGGTAGCTGCGGGGATCATGTTTCTTAATGGTCCCTCTAAGCGAGAAAAATGAGAAAAAATCACCCCTCACACAAACCATTTCATAATATATATCAAAGCATTTGTGATCAGATTATGTATCATCTATTTTGGGGGGTTTATATCATGGCACAAATTTGGCCCGTCGCTGCTACATGTTAAAGCCACAAATTTGGCCCGTCGCTGCTACACGGTAAAGCCACAAATTTGGCCCGTCGCTGCTGCATGGTAAAGCCACAAATTTGGCCCGTCGCTGCTGCATGGTAAAGCCACAAATTTGGCCCATCGCTGCTGCATGGTAAAGCCACAAATTTGGCCCGTCGCTGCTACACGGTAAAGCCACAAATTTGGCCCGTCGCTGCTACACGGTAAAGCCACAAATTTGGCCCGTCGCTGCTACACAGTAAAGCCACAAATTTGGCCCGTCGCTGCTGCATGGTAAAGCCACAAATTTGGCCCGTCGCTGCTACACAGTAAAGCCACAAATTTGGCCCGTCGCTGCTGCATGGTAAAGCCACAAATTTGGCCCGTCGCTGCTACACGGTAAAGCCGCAAATTTGGCCCGCCGCTGCTACTGGGTTAACAGAACAACAAACAATAATAACAATAACAATAAAAACAATACTAGTAATGTTTCCCACCAAGTATCCGTCCGAACCAACCGTCCAAACTATATAGGAGAAACTTAGATCAGGCTAAAACGTTTTTGAAATCAACGTGGCTCTGTTGTGGTAGCAGAAACGTCCTTTTAAAAGCTGCATTTACTCATATTAGGAAGTTTTTATCAAGTTCAAAACAAGGAAGAAAAACAAAAATTAGGCTTAGACGTGTTTGTAATCTGTGTTCCTTTGTGTTGTTCTTTTAAAAGCTGCATTTACACATATTAGATAGATAGATAGATAGATAGATACTTTATTCGTCAAATTGTGATACATTAAATTTTGTATATTAGGAAGTTTTTATTACGTTCAAAACAAGGAAGAAAAACAAAAATTAGGCTTAGACATGTTTGTAATCTGTTCCTTTGTGTTGTTCAGTTAGTTCTGTTTGTGGGAATAGAGGAAATGAGTAATGAGAGAAGGAAGGAAAAAATACAAGGAAAAACAGAAAAAAGAAATAGAAGAAGAATGAGGAAGTAGGAGAACACGAGACAAGCGACGCATAGTGAAAAAGAATGAGGAAAATAAAAAATAAAAGGAAAGAAAAATGGAAAGAGGAACTGAAAGAGAATAAAAAGCATACTTGTGACATGCTTATAAAGGCTTCAAGGCGTGACAGAATGATGGAGTTAAAAGATTCACTATTTTTTGGGGTTTTTGTATAAGTTCAGGGAAGGTCGAAAGCATAAAGGGATTGGATTCTGTATAGGTGGAACTCTTATAAGGGGTTCTGATGCCATGTTGTAAGAGAAAGATAGGGTTAAAAGACATTATAATTACGTTTTTGTTATATATATAAGTTCAGGGAAGGTCGAAAGCATAAAGGGATTGGATTCTGTATAGGTGAAACTCTTATAAAGGGTTCTGATGCCATGTTGTAAGAGAATGATAGGGTTAAATGATATTCCAACTACGTTTTGTTTTATATATAAGTTCAGGGAAAGTTGAAAGCATAAAGGGATTGGATTCTGCATAGGTGAAACTCTTATAAGGGGTTCTGATGCCAAGTTGTATGAGAATGATGAGGTTAAAAGATATTCTAATTACATTTTTGTTATATATATAAGTTCAGGGAAGGTCGAAAGCATAAAGGGATTGGATTCTGTATAGGTGGAACTCTTATAAAGGGTTCTGATGCCATGTTGTAAGAGAATGATAGGATTAAAAGATATTCTAATTACATTTTTGTTTTATGTATAAGTTCAGGGAAGGTCGAAAGCATAAAGGGATTGGATTCTGTATAGGTGGAACTTTTATAAAGGGTTCTGATGCCATGTTGTAACAGAATGATAGGGCTAAATGATATTCTAACTACATTTTGTTTTATATATAAGTTCAGGGAAGGTTGAAAGCATAAAGGGATTGGATTCTGTATAGGTGAAACTCTTATAAGGTGTTCTGATGCCAAGTTGTAACGGAGTGATGAGGTTAAAAGATCTAATTCCATCACTATAGGTACATTTCCCTTTATGTATAAGTTCAGGGAAGGTCGAAAGCACAAAGGGATTGGATTCTATATAGGCGAAACTCTTACAAGGGGTTCTGATGCCATGTTGTAACAGAAAAATAGGGTTAAAAGATGCACTAATTCCATCACTGTAGGTTCGTTTTGTTGTATATGTAAGTTCAGGGATAGCCAAAGGAACAATAGGATCGGATTCTGTAAGGGGGAAACTCTCTTATGTAAAGGTGTTCTGATGTCATTATGGTGGAATTATTCTATTAAACTTCTCTAATTAGACCATTATAGGCAAGTGTTTATGTATTAGTTCAAGGGAAAGCCAGATATACAAAGGGATTGGATTCTGTATAGGTGAAACTCTTACAAGGGGTTCTGATGCCAAGGTGTAACAGAATAATAGGGTTAAAAGATGCACTAATTCCATCACTGTAGGTTCGTTTTGTTGTATATATAAGTTCAGGGATAGCCAAAGGAACAATAGGATCGGATTCTGTAAGGGGGAAACTCTCTTCTATAAAGGTGTTCTGATGTCATTATAGTGGAATTATTCTTTTAAACTTCTCTAATTAGACCATTATAGGCAAGTGTTTATGTATTAGTTCAAGGAAAAGCCAGATATACAAAAAGGATCGGATTCTGTAAGTTATAATGAAGTGGGTTTGTAAGTATGTAAGTGTGTGTAGTGGTGTTATCGGTGGTGGTAGTGGTGGTGTCATGTATCGTAGTGGTGGTGGTGTAAGGGTTGTTTCTCCTGGCCAGTGGTATACGGAGTGGTTGGTTCCATTCCCTAGTCATCCGTCGCACGTTTTTCGCCTTCACGGATTTGTGGATTTGTAAACGAGATATATTTTTGTACCGTAGCAGCACCGGCGCACCAGTTTGTAAGGGGACTCGAGTACGGTGAAACCTCTGCGTGTCGGCATTCTGGAAGTTAATTTTTTTTTTTTTCTCTCTTGACGGCAAAGGAAGCAATTAAACTAGGTAGCTGCGGGGATCATGTTTTTTAAAGGCCCCTCTAAGCGAATTAATGAGAAAAAATCATCACTCACGCAAACCATTTCATAATATATATCAACGCATTTGTGATGAGTTTATGTATCATCTATTTTGGGGGTTTATATCATGGCACATGGTACACGGTAAAGCCACAAATTTGTCCCGTCACTGCTACTGGGTTAAGGGCAAAAGCAAACAATGAAGGCCCACCAAGTGTTCCTCCCCCAAAAAAGAGCCCAGAATGAGTGGTCAGAGAGTACAGGGTCAGTGTCTGATTTGAACTACAGTCTTATAGTTTATAGTGCTGCCGTTATGAAAGCCAGAATTTTCTTTTTCTCCACTCCCACACGAAACACACAAGAAATTAATCCAGACAAGGAAAGGTTTGCCGGCGCCGGGGATCGAACCCACAACCAGCGTAACGGGAGAGCCACTCCTTAACCAGTCGGCCAAAGATGTACCCCCCTGGCTAAGTGGGTTATGGGAGGCTCCTCACCCATCAGGCAAGTCAGCATTACAATTATTGCTTGACTCATGTGGCCCCCAGAGCTCCACTTGATCTATAGTTTTCCTAGATTCAAGGTTGATAGCCGGTCATTTGAAGTGTATTTGAACAGGACTTTATCTATGCAAACTTAGTACATTCATTTAGGTTACAATTCATATTTTTTCTCATAGTCCGCAAATGGTGATATGGTGATGGGCAAGCCTTTTCTTCTCTTTCACCACATCAAAGGAGGCAGCTAAAGGGATGCCCAAAGGTACAATTATGCCAACACAGAAGAGGTTTCGCCGTATATTTCTTGTCATTATCTTTAGGGGTAAGGTTTGTGATCCAGACTTAAGCTATATGCTCTAAGGTATATTCCAGTAAAGCTTCCTTGCAGTTGTACGCCAAGAGGTTAGGTTCGTTTCATATATGATTTGCTCTATTTTTTTAACAAGTGTGTGCCAGAATGTTAAGTTTGTGCCATTGTTCTGTTAGTTTCTTGTATATTTCAGTGTGGTATCAGAGAGGAAGGTCGGGCATCCATGTGTCTGTGATCCGTGTGTCTCTGGTAATGAGTGTGTGTGTGTGTGTGTGTGTGGGGGGGGTGATTTATGTATGTCTGGTATTCCAAGTGTGTGTGTGTGTGTGTGTGATCCGTGTGTAAGGGAAGAGAAGTGTTGCAACGACCACATCAATCTTGGGGTTGGATCACAAACCAGTGGACACGGATCACAAACAAATGAATGCCGAGACTTACGACATGCTGACCTTTAATTCCCCTCAGAGCCATAGGAGAGTGTGACCACCTTCACCTCATGCGCCAGGTCACCAAAAGAACAATTAGGAACTCAAATTGGGACTCAAATTCATGGTGATGTAAGTGTTTCCGGAGCTCTGGGTGGTACTGAGATCTTGACCATCGCTAGAGCACTAAAAAGCAGTATCGTGTCGGCATATATTTGAAGTCCAGGTGGTTTTGGTAACATGGTGCCAGTGAAGATGAAGGTGGTCACTCTCCCGTCCTGTGGCTTTGGTGGTCTTCAGCTCTGTCAAGGAAGGGACAAATAGGCAGGTATTTTAATTCTCTCTTTTGGTCAGTCAGTGAGAGAGAGACTGCTGAGGAGAGTTCCCTAGACCATCTTTGCCCTTAACCCGGTAGCAGCGGGGATCATGTTTCTTAATGGTCCCTCTAAGCGAGAAAAATGAGAAAAAATCATCACTCACACAAACCATTTCATAATATATATCGAAGCATTTGTGATCAGTTTATGTATCATCTATTTTGTGGGGTTTATATCTTGGCACAAATTTGGCCCGTCTCAGCTACAAAGCCACAAATTTGGCCCGTCGCTGCTACCGAGTTAACTCAGGCTCAGCTCCTCACAGCATCTCTCTTCTCGCCTCCCTGTCTGTCTTTCTGGCTCCGGGGTCGCTGAGGAGAGTTCCCTAAGCTGCCGTGCTGGCTTTCATTCTCTTCAGCTCTGTCAAGGAAGGGGCAACTAGGCAGGTATTTTAATTCCCTCGTTCGGTCAGTCCGTGAGAGAGACTGCCATGATATTTTAGGCCATATATTTCTTGTCATATTTAGGCACTATTTTCTTGTCCTGTTTTTCTTTTCCTTTCAGTCCGTCAGTGAAAGAAAAAAAGCTCAGATGTGATTTTTTAGGCCATATATTTCTTGTCCTGTTTTTTCCTTTCAGTCCGTCAATGAAAGAAAAAAAGTTCAGATGTGATTTTTTAGGCCATATATTTCTTGTCTTGTTTTTTCCTTTCAGTCGGTCAATGAAAGAAAAAAAGCCTCAGATATCATTTTTTTTAGGTACGACAAAAAATATTCCTTGTCATATATTTTTATTTTTCGTATAAACAGATTTTCTACAGCAGACGAGAGTATTTTTCCACCCCCACAACGAGAGATGCACACACACGATAATGTACACACACAGGATGTACACACACAGAATTCACGTACATGGACTTGGAGGCAACTCATTCAGACTGGGTGAGGCACGGCAGTGGTGGTAGTAGTAGTAGTAGTATAATAGTAGTAGTAGTACCAGGTAACATTACTATCTGATGAGAGAGAGAGAGAGACTATATATGTGGCTGGGGGGGGGATGTGTCTGTGGGGTTTGTAAACATACTGGGGGTGACATCCTGTGTGCTGAGGCTGAGAGAGAGAGAGAGAGAGAGAGAGAGAGAGAGAGAGAGAGAGAGAGAGAGAGAGAGAGAGAGAGAGAGAGAGAGAGAGAGAGAGAGAGAGAGACTATATATGTGGCTGGGGGGGGGCATGTGTCTGTGGGGTGACATCCTGTGGGCTCCTGTGTGCTGAGGCTGAGAGAGAGAGAGAGAGAGAGAGAGAGAGAGAGAGAGAGAGAGAGAGAGAGAGAGAGAGAGAGAGAGAGAGACTATATATGTGGCTGGGGGGCATGTGTCTGTGGGGTGACATCCTGTGGGCTCCTGTGTGCTGAGAGAGAGAGAGAGAGAGAGAGAGAGAGAGAGAGAGAGAGAGAGAGAGAGAGAGAGAGAGAGAGAGAGAGAGAGAGAGAGAGAGAGAGAGAGAGACTATATATGTGGCTGGGGGGTGACATCCTGTGGGCTCCTGTGTGCTGTGGCTGAGAGAGAGAGACTACTACTACTACTACTTCTGCTACAGTAATATAGTCCTCAAGTAAAGCGTTCCAGTGGCATGTCAACAGTGTGAGACAGGCCACTTCTAACTGGGTCCTTCTTCCTCTCTGGCTGTCACTGTGGTTATATGTCCCTCAAACACACACTCCCGCTGCACTCGTCTATCGTCACCTTCGTAAACAAACCGCCATTATTTTCTGCTTCTCAGGAAATCAGAAAAGAACTGTCATTATCTCATTCGGCTTAAGATTTAGGCAGAAATGAAAAGGCCCCAATTCTAGAACACTCTCAAACCCTGAATAACGAAGGCAACTATACAAAAATGGGCGTCACATGATGAAAAATCGATGTAAACAAAAACCTGGAAATCGCTGAAAAATGACTCAGGCGATTATTGTATGAGGGTGACGATATACTCTTTGCCTTGACGCACCCCTCATACAAGACAGACAGTTAGGGTTGGCACCACTAGACTAAGATTGTAAACGGTAAGGCCCAAAAGATAAGGTGTGACATGGGCGTGGGTAATCATGGGTATGGCGAGGCTGTGGGCAATGGGAGGTGTAAGTATAGAAGTGTTGAGGTGCGGAGGGGGTAAAGGGTAAAACTAGGGTCGTATTATAAGACATTTCACTGCCCAAGAACACACATTTGACAAGGCTTTCGTAGGAGTTGTGGGTATTTACAGTAGTAGTTTTATGACCCTGGTGGTAGTATGACCCTTCTTCTGTACCGTGAACCTGAAGAAACACTCATTAGAGCCCAACTGACCCCCTCTTTGACCTTCAGAAATAGCTGATGTGAGAAGCAAAAGTGTCTTAAAATACCAACCTAGAACTCACACACACGGTCAAAATCTCAAATGCAAGTCATGACGTATGTGAAGGAGCACCTCTGAAATGTTACATAATCATCAAAATTTCAATCTTTCGTTCTGTCCCTTTTAGCAAACATAAGAATCCTAACACTGCTGGGTCTAGTGGGGCCGACCCTTATCGTCTGCCTTGTGTGAGGGGTGACCCGAGGCAATGAGTACTGAGCCAACGTTGCCAGATTGTCGTACTCGGCCTCCCAAGTTTGCCGATTTCCGACCCCAAAAACTGCCTCCTTGACCCAAATACTGCTTGTTACTCTCCTCTCTCACTGTGTCTTCCTTCCTGTAGCTTCCTTGATATCCCCAGTACCCAATCTTGCTCCTCTCCTCTTCTCTCCTTCTACTTTGTCCCCTTTCCTGTAGCTTCCTTGATATCCCCAGTACCCAATCTTGCTTCTCCTCTTCTCTCCTTCTACTTTGTCCCCTTTCCTGTAGCTTCCTTGATATC
Organism: Eriocheir sinensis; assembly: GCF_024679095.1. Lineage (NCBI taxonomy): Eukaryota > Metazoa > Arthropoda > Malacostraca > Decapoda > Varunidae > Eriocheir > Eriocheir sinensis. The sequence goes on along the minus strand of NW_026112053.1, from coordinate 73,498 downwards.
CCCAGTACCCAATCTTGCTCCTCTCCTCTTCTCTCCTTCTACTTTGTCCCCTTTCCTGTAGCTTCCTTGATATCCCCAGTACCCAATCTTGCTCCTCTCCTCTTCTCTCCTTCTACTTTGTCCCCTTTCCTGTAGCTTCCTTGATATCCCCAGTACCCAATCTTGCTCCTCTCCTCTTCTCTCCTTCTACTTTGTCCCCTTTCCTGTAGCTTCCTTGATATCCCCAGTGCTCAATCTTGCTGTTTTCCTTTCTTCTCTCCTCTTCTTAAATGTTTCCAGTACTCAATCACACTGCTGTCCTCTCTCCTCTCTTACTGTGTCTTCCTTCCTGTAGCTTCTTCGATAACTCCCGTACAATCATGCTGGGCCAAGATCTAGATGCACAAAGTCTACCAACGCCTCCACTCTCGTCCCAAGCTGGTGTGTTGACGGAGACCTGTGGAGGCATAAAGGAAGGCTTGTCATTGTTAAGAAATGCAACCCTCGTGACAGACAAGAACTGCCTGTGTGACTCAATCTAAAGAGTCATGTACGTTACACTCCCTTTGAAAACTTATAATTTTTTAGGAAATTAGATATAAAAAGAAAAAAACATATCATAATCACCTCCCATCTCCTCCTCCTCCTCCTCATATTATTTTCTATTTTTTTTTTCCTTCCCTTATTTCTGTTTTCTCATTTTTTCCTCTCGTCCTTCTTTCTTTCATTTCCTTCCTTCCTTCCTTCCTTTGTCTCTTCTTTCCTTCTCTCCTTCCTTTCTTTGCCTTTTCTTTCCTTCTCTCCTTCCTTCCTTCCTCTGTCTCTCTTCTTTCCTTCTCTCCTTCCTTCCTTCCTTCCTTCCTCCCTCTCTTTTCTTTCCTTCTCTCCTTGTCTCCTTCCTTCCTTTTTATCTACCTCCATATATTTCACCTCCCTGACCTTCTCTATCATCTTCCTCCTCCTCCTCTTCCTCCACTAGTACCAAGACACACACCTTCTATCTCTTCCTCCTCCTCCTCTTCCTCTTCCTCCACTAGTACCAACACACACTTTCTATCTCCTCCTCCTCCTCCTCTTCCGCTTCTGCTTCCTCCACTATTACCAACACACACACACCTCCTCCTCCACTAACTCAAACATCCCCCCCCCACACCTCACCTCACACCTCCACCACCACCGGCGCATCCTCCCCCTCATCCTCCAGGCTCAGGTCCCACCCGAACTTGGCGGTGATGTGCTGCTTGAACCGGCGGGCCTTGAGGGCGAGGGCGGGGGGGAGGGCGGCTGCGTTGTCGTTCACATTGGCGAAGAGTGTGGCGAGGGCGGCTGCCAGGAAGTTGTTCGCCTCCACGATGTCCACAAACAGGTCCTCGGGTATCTGTGGAAGGCAGGGGGGGTGAGTGGAGGAGGTGGAGGAGGAGGGGGAGGTAGAAAGGAGGAGGAGGAAGGTGGAAATGAGTAAGGGAAGAAGAAGAAGAAGAAGAAGAAAGGATGGAAGAGGTGAAGGAGGAGGAGGAAGAGGTGAAGGAGGAGGAGGAGGAGGTAAAGAGGAGGAAGGAAGATGAAGAAGGAAAGAAGAAGAAAGGAAGGAAGACGTGCTGGAGGAGGAGGTAGAAAGGAGGAGGAGGAGGAGGAGGAGGTAAAGAGGAAGAAGGTAGAAATGAGTGAGAGAAGATGAGGTGAACAGGAAGAACAAGAAGATGAAAAAGAAGGAAAGAAGAAGAAAGGAAGGAGGAGGAGGAGGAGGAGGACATGGTAAAAGGAGATCTGAAGGGAGGTAGAGAAGAGGAGGAGGAGGAGGAGGAGGATATGGAACTGTTCTCTGAGGTGTTGAGTGGAGGAGGAATGAGTGATTTGAGGAGGAGGAGGAAGAGGAGGAGATGAATTAGGTGAAGGGAGGAGGAGGAGGATATGGAACTGTTCTCTGAGGTGTTGAGTGGAGGAGAAATGAGTGATTTGAGGAGGAGGAGGAAGAGGAAGAGGAGGAGATGAATTAGGTGAAGGGAGGAGGAGGAGGAGGAGATGAATTAGATGAAGGCAGAATGCAGCAATGGGTGGTGAGGGAAGAAGAGGAGGAGAAGAAAAAGGAAGATGCAGGAAAAGGAGAAAGATCAGCTAAATGGAGAAACAAAGAATGCAGGAGGAGGAGAGAGGAGATTAGCTGAAAGGAGGAGGAGGACAACACAGTAAAAAGAAAAAGATCACTCGAGTTAAGACAAAGAAATAGAGGAGGAGGAGGAGGAAGGTGGAAAAATTCAAAACTACTATAGTCCATTCACTTAGTTGGAGCCCTCACTTCAGGACCTCTCTCACCCGACACACTCGCCAAGGCTCAGAAAATATCCACAGTTCTTTCCTCAGCTCATCTGCTACACAAGAAAGGTAATCTATGTTGACATCACCGGGTTAACCCTTTCAACATGAGGACGCGAATACTGGGTCCTTGTGTGCCCCGTACCATATCCGAGGACGCGCATACTGCATCCTAGCTCACTTCAGCCAATATACGAGTTATTTTATATCTATATTTATGCTTCCATCTCAAAATTATCAATTAGTTTATGTTTCTTTATGTGCACCATTTAATTCTGCATGTTTTCATATATAATACATGATGATTATGTTGAGTTTATGGCTGAAAACTTGTTATATTCAATAGCGACATTTGAAATTTGGCATGCGCAGCGATCCCGGTATGGCGAGGGGCGCTGTTTTGGCCCGGCCGTAGTGAGTTTCTTTATGTGCACCATTTAATTCTGCATATTTTCATATATAATACATGATGATTATGTTGAGTTTATGGCTGAAAACTTGTTATATTCAATAGTGACATTTGAAATTTGGCGCGCACGTCAATCTCGGATACGGCGCGGAGTGCTGTTTTGGCCTGGCTGTAGTGAAGGGGTTAAGCAGTGATTGTACGACTAACAAAAATTTGATTGATTAAAAAAATAATTAGTGAGACAATAGCACTTTTTTCTTATCAATGTTTGCAGACATTATGGTATCAAGTTTATGAGAAAAAGTTTGTTCTTGTAAATGAAATCCTCCTGAAATTTATAATGGTACTTTCCTATATTAGATAAAGTGTGACATAGAGTCGTATTGCTAAACATTCCGTCGCCCAAGTTCATATGTTTGACAAGGCTTTCATAGGTGTTGTGGGCATTTCCAGGGGTAGTTTTATGGCCCTGGTGGTAGTGTGACCCTTCCTCTGTACCATGAACCTAAAGAAACACATATATTTGACAAGGCTTTCATAGGTGTTGTGGGCATTTCCAGGGGTAGTTTTATGGCCCTGGTGGTAGTTTGACCCTTCCTCTGTACTGTGAACCTAAGAAACACATATATTTGACAAGGCTTTCGTAGGTGTTGTGGGCATTTCCAGGGGTAGTTTTATGGCCCTGGTGGTAGTGTGACCCTTCCTCTGTACCATGAACCTAAAGAAACACTCATTAGAACTCCAATGACCCCCTCTTTGACCTATGGTTGATGTGATAAGCAAAAGTGTCATAATACCCACCATAGAAGGAGGCAAGGATTTGTAAAAGGTTATATAAACATTACCTTCTACTCCTTATAATTACTTATCCTATCGCGTTTTGAAAATCGCGCCATCGCTGTACAATCACTTCACCCAGCGACGTCAGTATAGTTTACCTCTCGTGTAACAGGTGAGCCGAGGAAAGAACTGTGAATATCTCTGAGCCTGGGCGAGTGTGTCAGACTGGCCACCAACAGCCTTCACCAACACCCTGACTTCCTCAACTGTGGAGGTGGAGGAGGACACAGTAAAAGGGGAAAGGGGATCAGTTGTGTGGAGGAAGTGAAGGAGGAAGAAGAAGAGAAGGAGGAGGAGGATATGAAGCAGTTCTCAGAGGTCTTTCACATTTCTCAAGCACTGAGGGCCACTTTCATAGTCACTTTTGTGTGTGTTGATCGTCACCAATGAGCGGCAATCGCCGCCACCAACAAGAAATCTGCTTCTATAGTCATCTTTCGTGGCGCTGTTTGTTTGCATCAGCACCAGACTGGAACCTCTGGTAACGGAGCTCTGGTAGCCGCGGGGGCTCCCCAATGGAGCTTACCAATGACATTAATTAGTAAATAGTACAAATTCTTGCTCTCAAATGGTTATAATATTTCTTTAAATGGATGTAAAAAAATATTACACAATACAGTAACACGTTGCACGGCTTCAATGGTAATATGAGAAAAAAATTAGATGACTGAATGACATGAACTCACTTCACCTGCTGATCAGTAAACGTCCTGCTGAGAATTTCAGTTTGATTGATTGATTGTTTATCGTTGCAAAATACACAACAAAGGAGAAGGGAGGACTGTAATGCTTGTCACCATTATTCACTTGTCACGCCTCCTTGGTCAAACTCTCGTATTATTCTAGATGGCCTCGTGTGTGTGCGTGGGGCACACATATAACGAAATCAGCCATGTTACGTAAAAATGTGAAGCCTGCTAAATAAGTGTGAATAATGAACAAATGTAATGAACAGAGGTGAAGAGTCTGTCTTGCTGACACCTGCTAAATAATAGAACTTTAATACTTGTCACCATTATGAAATAAATTTTAACATGTTATCCCTTGGAAAGATTGGCTATCAGCAGATTTGAGCGGTGTATCAGCGAGACACCACATTTTTTCATCATATTTATTCTCCAGTTATTTTTTATATTTATTCTTCACGTTTACTTTTTGTACGTTTGTTTTTCACATTACTCCTTCATGATCCTCCACTCAGCTGATGTAACGTTGACGCTTCCCGCCGCTCCGGCACACCAACACTGCCGAATCACGCGCCTTCATCTTGTCATGCCCGTCACCACGCTGGTAGTCGCCGACACCACAAAAACGGTGACTGTGAAAGCGGCCCTGAGTCAATAGGTTCCATAAAATAATGTTGAATAATGCAAACTTGTGTACTGGTGAAATCCTCCCTAAGACCTCACTGTATAAAGGACACACACTAAGGTCTTAAACAGGGAGAACTTTATCGCCACACAAGTTCACATTATGCACCAACACACATATACTTCCATTTCCTTCCTTCCTTTTTTCTTTCCTTCTCTCCTTCCTTCCCCTTCTTTCTTCTCTCCTTGTCTCCTTCCTTCCTTCTTTCTTTCCTTCTTCCTTCCTTCCTTCCCCTCTTTCCTCTCATTTTTTCTCTCCTTCCTTCCTTCCTTCCTTTTTTCTTTCCTTCTCTCCTTCCTCTCTTTTCTCTCCTTCCTTCCTTCCTCTCTTTTCTCTCCTTCCTTCCTTCCTCTCTTTTCTCTCCTTCCTTCCTTCCTCTCTTTTCTCTCCTTCCTTCCTTCCTTCCTCTCTTTTCTCTCCTTCCTTCCTTCCTCTCTTTTCTCTCCTTCCTTCCTTCCTCTCTTTTCTCTCCTTCCTTCCTCTTTATCTTTCTCCATATTTCTCACCTCCTTGACCCATCCACTCCTCCTCCTCCTCTTCTGCTTCCTCCACTAGTACCAACCCACACACCTTCTTCCTCTTCCTCCTCCACTACCTCAAACTCGACGATGGAGAGGGATCCACCTCGCCTCCACACCACCTCCACCCACCTCGTTGACCTGGTAGTGGAGCGCAGACAGCAACTTGACGTAGAGGTTCGGCAACTCCACCAGCACCTCCTCCGCTCGGCACAGCTCTCCAATCAGGATCCGCCAGTGCTCCCATCCACCCCACACCTGCCCCACCAAGAAGCTTACGAAGGCCACCTGGAACTCCGCCAGCAAGCTCTCCGGTCTGTAGGGGGAAGGGGGGGTGAGGGGGGAAGGGAGAGAGAGAGAGAGAGAGAGAGAGAGAGAGAGAGAGAGAGTTAAAACACAGACTATTACAAAATGACTTCACCCTGTATACACACACACACACACACACACACACACACACACACACACACACACACACACACAGGAAGAAAAATATGTAAAAATAAGTAAAACGAAAGAAATAAAGAACGACAAAGAAGAAGAAGAGGAGCATTAGTAACAGGTACACTTAACCCCCCCCTCCCTCTCCCCTCCCCTGCCCCCCCTCTCACCTGTCCAGCTGCTGTATCCTGTGGCGTATGCTGTAAGACGAGTCCAGGCTGTACCGCGTCACCTCGCTGGGGTCCGCACCGTCCCTATAGGAGCGTTTCGGTGCGCTGCTGTACCGAAACTCCGTGCCCTCCTTGAACACCATCTCCGGCAGCTGTGGGGCAGTGCGGGGGCTGGGTGTCGGGGGTGTGGGGGTGTCTGTGGGAGTGGGTGTGTCTGTGGTGGTGGTGGAGTCAGGGGAGGAGGTGGTGGTGGTGGTGGTGTCTGTGGTGGTGGTGGTGGTGGTGGTTGTCTGTCGTGCAGACTTAGAGGACACGAAGGGAGCGACAGGGATCAGCTCAGCGGCCGAACACACTCGCCCTGGAAGGAAGGAATAACATCAGCAAAAGGAAATAACAATAAAGAATGAAATGTAAAAAAAAATAAAATGTAAAAGAATGAAATAAATAAAGAAGGAAAAAAGTCCTTTCCTTCTTTCAAACTCAAACTGGAGCTGACGGCATGACAGCAGGAATGATGAAGCATGGAGGAGGCGTAGTTGTGGAATGGATGTTAAACCGGTGGTAGCAGCGGGGGTCATGTTTCTTAATGGTCCCTCCAAGCGAGAAAAATGAGAAAAAAATCACCCCTCACACAAACCATTTCAATATACATATATATATATATATATATATATATATATATATATATATATATATATATATATATATATATATATATATATATATATATATATCAACGCATGTGTGATCAGATTATGTATCATCTATTTTTGGGGGTTTATATCAAGGCACAAATTTGGCCCGTCGCTGGTACACGGTAAAGCCGCAAATTTGGCCCATCGCTGCTACACGGTAAAGACACAAATTTGGCCCATCGCTGCTACACGGTAAAGCCACAAATTTGGCCCATCACTGCTACACGGTAAAGCCACAAATTTGGCCCATCACTGCTACACGGTAAAGCCACAAATTTGGCCCGTCGCTGCTACACGGTAAAGACACAAATTTGGCCCATCGCTGCTACATGGTAAAGCCACAAATTTGGCCCATCACTGCTACACGGTGAAGCCACAAATTTGGCCCATTGCTGCTACACAGTAAAGCCACAAATTTGGCCCGTCTGCTACACGGTGAAACCAAAAATTTGGCCCGTCACTGCTACATGGTGAAGCCACAAATTTGGCCCATCACTGCTACGGTAAAGCCAAATTTGGACCTTCGCTGCTACACGGTAAAGCCACAAATTTGGCCCGTCGCTGCTGCTACACGGTAAAGCCACAAATTTGGTCTGTCGCTGCTACACGGTAAAGCCACAAATTTGGCTGTCGTTGCTACGGTAAAGCCACAAATTTGGCCCGTTGCTGCTACACGGTAAAGCCACAAATTTGGCCCGTCGCTGCTACACGGTAAAGCCACAAATTTGGCCCGTTGCTGCTACACGGTAAAGCCACAAATTTGGCCCGTTGCTGCTACACGGTAAAGCCACAAATTTGGCCCGTTGCTGCTACACGGTAAAGCCACAAATTTGGCCCGTTGCTGCTACTGGGTCAAGGATATGTAACCTGGCATGAGAACAGGGTGAGGTGCCAGAGGGTTGGAGAAAGGCTATTGTTGTGCTGCTGTACAAAGGGAAAGGGAGCAGAGGTGATTGTAATAGTTACAGGGGAACAAGTCTACTCATTGTGGCAGGAAAAGTGTATGGAAGGGTTTTAAATGAGAGGATGAAGAAAATAACTGAGAAAAGTGTAGGTGGTGAACAAGGGGGTTTTAGGAAAGGGAGAGGTTGTGTAGACCAGATATTTACTTAAAATGTTATAGTTTAAAAATACATAGAGAAGGATAGGAAGCTGTTTGCTGCTTTCATGGACCTGGAGAAGGCATATGACAGGGTTGACAGGAAGGGGTTGTGGGATGTTCTAAGGATATATGGTGTGGGAGGGCATTTGCTGGAGGGAATTCGATCCTTCTATACGGATGCGAGTCCTCTGTACGCGTGAAGGGTGAGTTGAGTGAGAGTTTACGTGTTGGTGTGGGTGTGGGTGTGAGACAGGGGCGTGTGATGTCACCATGGCTGTTTAATGTGTACATGGATGGTTGTATGAGAGAAATGAAAGTCAGAGTGGGGGAGCTTGGTCCAAGGCTGAAAGTGAGAGGTATGGAGGAGTCATTGGTGGCGGGCCTGTTGGCAGATGATAGTGTTGTTGGCAGAGAATGAAGGAATGCTGCAGAGGATAGTGGATGAGTTTGACAGGGTGTGTAAGAGGAGAAAGCTGAGAGTGAATACTGGAAAGAGTAAAGTTATGGTATTTGAGAGGGTGAGAGAACAGGTCATTGATTTTGCAAAGCCATACAAAGCAGAAGGTACAACAAAGTGTAGGATAAGGTTAGGGGAGGAGAGAATGGAAGAGGTGACTGAGTTTAAATATTTAGGGACAGTTTTACAGAAGCATGGAAGGTGAGGTGAGTGACAGACCAGTGAAGGGCAGACAGGTGGTGGGTGCTTTGGAGAGAGTTATGAAAGGAGGAAGTGTGAGCCTGGAGGTAAAGAGGGGAATAAGGAACAGTATTATCCTGCCAACTCTGTCATATGCATCAGAGACATGGATATGGAATGCAGCACAGCAGTTGAGAATACGTACATGCAGTGGAGATGAGTTATATAAGAGGTGTGGTGTGTCAGGATGGGACGGAGAGAGTAATGAAAGCGTGTATGAGCGGTTTGATGTGGGTGTGACAGTGAAAGGGGTGGAGGAGTGTGGGGGTGGTGCGCTGAGATGGTTTGGACACGTGATGAGAATGGGGGAGAATGAACTCATGAAGAGAATGTATGTGGGAAGGATTGAAGGAGGGGGTGTCAGAGGAGTGGATCAATAGAGCGAGTGAGTATTAGAGCGAGAGAGTTGGAAGATGCAGGATTGAATGTGCTGGGAGGGAGTGCCAGAACAGGGGGAGATGGAGGCAGTTCAAGGGAGCAGGGCATCGGATATATAGATAGATAAAAAGGAGAGAAATGAAGGGCAAAGTTGGAGAAGTTGGAGTAAGACTGTTCGATGAGGGAAGGAAGTGGGTACTGAATTGATACTGTTTGCTGATGACACGGTGCTCATTGCAGAAAATGAAAGTGACCTACAAAATTTTGTCAGTGTTTTTGATAGTGTCTGTAACAGGAGAAAGCTGAAAGTAAATGTCAACAAAAGTAAAGTGATGGTTTGTGAGTGAAGTAGAAGTGAGGTTGTAGATTTTGTATGCCCATATAGAGTGTGAATTGAATGTGAAAAAGAATGCAAAATAATTTTGAATGGTGAAGAAATGGAGGAGGTCAATGAGTTTAAGTACCTTGGATCAGTTATGTGTAAGCATGGTGGTATGGAGGGAGAGATAAGAGAAAGGGCATTGCAAGGAAGAAGGGTGGTGGGGTCTTTGGGACGAATCATGAATGGCAGAAGTGTGAGCATGGAGGTAAAGAGGGATTTGAGAAATACAATAATAGTACCAACCCTCACATATGAAACGTGGGCCTGGAATGAAAGTCAGAGGTCTAGAGTGCAGGCAGTGGAAATGAGTTATTTGAGGAGTGCTTGTGGTGTGAGTAGAATGGATGGAATGAGTAATGAAAGTGTGTACGAGCATTTTGGAATGTGTCACAGGGGTGAAGGGAAGAAGTGTGGAGTGGTGGAAGAAGTGAAGCGACAGACCTTAACCCCTTCAATACAAGCAGACAAAACATAACCTCCATGCCATATCCTGGTTTTACAGACTACGTAGAATAGTCCAATGACCATGACGCACATACAGCGTCTCTAGGATATGGTTCGAGAGATGAAATGACTCATATACTGCGTCATGGTACTGAAGAGGTTAAAGTGGTTTGGCCACATGGAGCGAATGGAGGAGAGTAAGATGACCAGGAGGGTGTATGTGAGTGAGATAGAGGGAGGGAATGCTAGAGGACGACCTCCAGTGAAATGGAGGGATAGGGTGCAAGAGTACGTTGGGGAGAGGGGGGAAAGATCCTTGAGAAACTTTGAGCAGGCAAGGAGGGAGTGTCTGGATAGAGAGATGGAAACTCTTCTGCCGTGGCCATCCCCTGCTGGGAGCTCCTAGGAGCAGGCGTCCATAAAATGATGATGATGATGAAAAGGAAAATATTAAGAAACATAAGACAGTAGACAAGTGAGGAAAAAATTAAGAAAAAATGAAATTATAGTACAGTACACACCTTTTACTTCATACTTTCCCACTGCAACTATTTCCCAAGGCCACAGGGGAGATTAACCGGGCTTTCATGGGTGGCTTTACCATTTGAGGTCCAGAGGCCGTGTCAAACTACCACTGGGGTCACAAAACACTCCATGAAGTCCCCAACAACTTTTACGAGAGCTCACACTTTGGCTATTTCCGAAGGCCACAGGGGAGGTTAACCGGGCTTTCATGGGTGAGAGAGAGAGAGAGAGAGAGAGAGAGAGAGAGAGAGAGAGAGAGAGAGAGAGAGAGAGAGAGAGAGAGAGAGAGAGAGAGAGAGAGAGAGAGAGAGCGTGGAAAAAACAGAACGGATGAAGGATAGAATGATGCTGACAAACTTCTCTTCCAACCCCCCCCACCCCCAACCCCCCATCCTCCTCCACCTCTCACCCACCAGATAAGGGAACCACGCGCGCCAGGTCCCTCTCCTCCACGTGCTGGGTCAGGGCTATCCACTTCTGCCACAAGTCCAACGGATACGGCCCCAGGAAGCGGTCCATCTCGCGGAGGTTCGAACGGATGCGCTCCACCTCCTCCTCGCTGGCCTCTGTGGGTGGAGTGTGTGGATGAGAGGTGGAGTGGAGGGGAGAGAGGAAGGGAAGATATGAGGGGAGGAAAGAGGGGAAGGGAGAGGGTATTGGAGGAAGGAAGGAAGGGGAAGAGAAGGGAAGAAAAAGTGAGAAGGAGATCTACAAGAAGAGAGGGAAGAAGAAGAAGAGGAAGAGAGAGAAGAGGGAAGGGAAGGGAAGAGAAGTGGAGGAAGGAGAGAAGAAAAATAGGAGTGTGAGGAAGGAAGGAAGAGGAGGAGGAAAGAGAGGAAGGACAGATAGAGGAGGAGGGGAGGAAAAGGAAGAGAAAGGAGGAAAGATGGGAGAGGAGGGGAGGAAAGAGGGAAGGGAGAAGGATGTGAGAGGAAGGGAAGGGAAAGAGAAGGAAGGGAAAATATAAAATGTGAGAAGAGAATGACACACACACACACACACACACACACACACACACACACACACACACACACACACACACACACACACACACACACACACACACACACACACACACACACACACTACTAAGACATATAAGAAACAGTAAAGACGGCAAAATTCTGCAAGAAGACCTAAACAAGATTTGAAAGTGGAGTATGGAATGGGAGATGAAATTCAATGTGAAGAAATGTCATGTTATGGAAAAGGAAGAAAGTGAAGGAAGACCAAAATGGACATATAAAACGGGAGATGGTGAAACATTAAAGAAAGTACACGGAGAGACCTGGGAGTAACAATGCAAGATAACAAACAGCCTGAGAGTCATGGTGATCGGATATTCGGTGATACGTATAACATGGTGAGAAATATAGGATTAGCATTCCACTACAAGGATATGGATATGATGAAAACCTTAATTACCACTAAGATCAGACCAAAATTGGAATATACATTTGCAGTGTGGTCTCCCCATAAGAAGAAACACATAAAGAAACTATAAAGAATACAAAGGATGGCGACAAAAATGGTTCCAGAGCTGGAGGGATTGACATACGAGGAAAGACTAAAGGAAATGGACTTATGGCCATAGTGTTAGTCTTCCCCATTCCCTTCCTGTCCCCATCCCCACACGCGGGACTGGGGTATGGACAAGCCGCCCCGTCACCTTCCCATCCCCGGGACAGATATGCGGGACAGACAAGACCAATCCGCAGGTCATAATAATGTTGGCAGCACTTTCAAACCAATAATTACAGAAAATGAAATAAATAATGCATTTTTTACACACCATTGCATTCATATACATTATATATCATAAAAAATAACAATAGCGTTTTTGATCTACATTTAAATAACAGGTAACGCGGGTAAGTTAATTTATGAGACAGGTCGGTATCCATGACTCGTCACACACCTGGCCAGCCACACCGGGGTTGCCAGGTCGTGTCATTTTTGGCATTTTTGTCTTAAATTAAGGTGGTCACCAAGAAATGCCCCTTTTTGTGGTATATGTTAAGTATTGCCATTAAAATGTCATATTTAGTCATCAATCTGCCGTCTTTTGCCATGCTTGGGGACAATTATAAAGGAACCTTCAGGAATAACTGTACGTTTACAATCAAATGGAAACACCAGTCTTTAAAAACTAAAAGAAATATTAACTTTAGCAAAGTTTGCAATACAATATCACTCATAAAAAAATTCTGATACTTTTCAATATATTTCCTTCTATAATAACAAATGGAACACTATTTATTCATGAAACATACGAAGGGAAAGCCGAAGATGTCCTGCTCTCTGCCCCGCGGAGTCAACACTTTTCCCACCCCATCCGGTCCCTCACGGGGCAGCGTAAAGCAACCCCGACCACATGGGAACGATTAACACTGCGGTTTATGGCCACAGGAAAGGGAAGGGAAGGGAACGTGAATGGGGAAGACTAACACTACGGCCGTTACCAACACCAGGACAAAGAAGAGAAAGGGGAGACCTAATACAAATCTACAAATTATTGAGCAAAATGGAAGAAGTAGACAACGAGGAGTTACAACTAAGAGAAGGAATTACCACCAGGAACACAAGAGGACATAGTAAAAAATTGAGGAAGGCAGATTGCTTGAGAGACATAAAGAAATATAGCTTCCCGCAAAAAAATATAGAGGTTTGGAATGGACTAAGTGAGGATGTAGTATCGGCGAGGAGTGTGCAAAGCTTTAAGGAAAAGTTGGAAAATGTAGATACGGAGATGGGACCACATGAGTGTAAAGCCCAGGCCTGTAAAACTACAACTAGGTAAATACACACACACACACACACACACACACACACACACACAATTTAACATCCCCTGATTAAAAACTATACAATAACACCCACATCCCCTACCCCCAACCCCCACCCCCCACACACACACATAGTTTAACATCCCCTGATTAAAAACTATACAATAACACCCACATCCCTTACCCCCCCCCCCCCACACACACACACACACACACACACACACACATAATCTAACATCCCCTTGAATAAAAACTATACAATAACACCCCAATCCTCCAACCCCCATAAACAGGTCAGGTCAGGTCACACACTCACCCTGGGTCGTCAGATCCTCGGCAGCCGGGTCGTAGTGCCTCACCAAGACCTCCCGTGCCCCAAAGATGTGGAAGAACCCTGTCCGAGGCGCCGTGTCCCCTTGCCGGCTCACAGCACTGGGGTGGCAGGGAGGGAGAGAGGTGAGGTAGAGTGAAGGAAGGAAGGAACATGGAGGAAAGAGAATGGATGAAGGAGTGAATAGGGAGGAAAAAAGTATGAAGGAAGGAAGGAAAGAAAAAGGAAGGAAGGAAAGAATGAGACTATGGCAGAGAGAGAGAGAGAGAGAGAGAGAGAGAGAGAGAGAGAGAGAAAAGAGAGAGAGTCGATTGAAATAGAGAGATAAAGAGAGCTAGGTAAGGAGAGAGAGAGAGAGAGAGAGAGAGAGAGAGAGAGAGAGAGAGAGAGAGAGAGAGAGAGAGAGAGAGAGAGAGAGAGAATGTGTATTAACCATAAACACACACACACACACACACACACACACACACACACACACACACACACACACACACCTGAAGTAGACAAAGTGCAGCCCAGGTGGTATCATTTTGACCCCTCGGAATCTCTCGCCTACGTTCCAAGACTTGAGGTCGATGCCAAACTCCGTCCCCGGTGGCATGCCCAGGAGGACCAGCGTGGCGCCCCCCAAGGCAAGCTGCTGCGCCAACTCCTGATGCTGTTGATGATCCATGCTGGGGAGAGAGTGGTGGGGTGAGGGGTGAGAGGGAGAGAGGGGTGTATATGTGTGTGTGTGTGGGGGGTGTAAGAGGTAGGGGAAGGGAAGGGAGGAGAGTGTGAAAGGAAAGGAAGGGAAGGTGAAGAAGGAGGAGGAGGAGGAGAAGAAAGGAAAAGAAAGGAAAGGATATGAAAGGAAAGGAAAGGATATGAAAGGAAAGGAAAGGATATGAAAGGAAAGGAAAGGAAAGGAAAGGAAAGGGAAGGGAAGGAAAGGATAGGAAAGGGAAGGGAAGGAAAGGAAAGGAAAGGATAGGAAAGGAAAGGAAAGGAATGGAATGGAAAGGGAAGGAAAGGAAAGGATAGGAAAGGGAAGGGATGGAAAGGGAAGGGACGGAAATGAGGACGTTGAAGGTGTGTGTGTGTGTGCGTCTATTCTCACACATCAGAGCAGGTCAACAACTCAAAACAACATATAAGTAGTTAATCAAACCTAAAAGATTACATAGCATGAATAATAAGTATATGTAACTCTATTAAGTACAGTCTGTTCATGTAATAGTACAGGATTACACCATGCATTTATTACCAAATCCTGAAGCACTGGCAGAACATAACTAATCTAACTAAACTAAACCTAACCTAACCTCATACCTGACCTGCCCTGCTGCCAAAATGCAATAAACGGAAAGAACTCCCTCAATATATCCTCCCAGACCATATTCCAAGAAATTAATATCTCACAAATAAGCAATTTGTGATGGTATAGCAATACAGCAGTGTGTGTGTGTGTGTGTGTGTGTGTTTGTACAAATTAATTAATAGTGTCCTTCACAATGAGACAGACGGACTTATGGAATAATGCGGTAGACGGTGGCCGAACTGGTAGCGTACTGGACCCACATTCGCCGCGTGATGGACGACGCGGGTTCGAATCCCCACGCTACCACTCGGATTTTTCAGTCACCGCCGAGTGGCTTAAAACTACCCACATGCTGTCCTGAAGACCACCCATCAACCCGGACTCCAGAGGAAGCCGTCCAAGCGAATCAAGAACGAATTCCGGGGGGCAGCATGAGCCAATGCAAGATGGCGCCACTATAAACACTCGCCTGTGCCAGAACGGGCTGGGCCGACCATCAGGCCCCACCTAGAAGAAGCCTTGGGCCGACCATCAGCCCCCACCGGGAAGATGCCTACCAGCTCCAAGGTGAAGAAAGGGAAGAGCCCGCATGGAAAAATACACCCTTGTGACATAAACACGCCTGTTGCTTGTCAAAACCCCGCCATAGTTGCTAGAAATGTTGTAATTACCAGCACACCATGCCCTAAACGCCCACACGCTAGGAGCCGCTATTCCTAAGATTTACCAAGAAGAAAAATAAGCACAGAGGACACACGTACGAGGTTTTGACAAGCGGACAGCCGTGTTTAGCCACAAGGGGTGTATTTTTCCACGCTGGCCTCACGGTTTCTTCCAAGTCGATGAGCGATGAGACTGCGAGCTCCAGGGTGAAGAAAGGGAAGAGCCCACATGGAAAAATACACCCTTGTGACAAAAACACGCCTGTCCCTTGTCAAAACCCCGTCATAGTTGCTAGAAATGTTGTAATTAACATCACACCGTGCCCTAAATGCCCACACGCTAGGAGCCGCTATTCCTAAGATTTACCAAGAAGAAAAACAAGCATAGAGGACACACATTCAAGAGACAAACTGACAATCCCTTCTCAACCTTTTCTTCTTCCTTTTTTTCTTCTTGTTTTCCTCAGTTTCAGGGCAGCAGGAGGGCCACACACCCACGTCCTCTTCTTCCTCAGCCTTCTAACACCTTATATAACTTCTGGGCTCCTTATTTGACGTCTTGGTTCCTTGGTATCGTTTAATTATCTGTATTTTCTTAACCACATGCTAACAAAATCAACTTCCACCTTTAACAATTTTCACATCCACTACTTCCGAAGCCCATAGAGGAGACAATCGTGTTCTTATGAGTGTTTCCTGAAGTCCATTTTACAGAGGAAGGGTTAAACTACCACCAGGGTCACACATCTACCCCTGGAAAGGCTTAAAACTCCTAGGAAAGCCTTAAATATGTGTGCCAATTTTCACATCCACTACTTCCGAAGCCCATAGAGGAGATGATCGTGTTCTTATGAGTGTTTTCTTCGGTCCATTTTATAGAAGAAGGGTTAAACTACCACCAGGGTCACACATCTACCCCTGGAAAGGCTTAAAACTCCTAGGAAAGCCTTAAATATGTGAGCCTGGGAGATGAAACGTTTGATAAGAGTAAGTGTTTCAGCCTCACCAACGGGGCACTCAGTCAGGGCTTGTGAAGACAAAATAAGACAAAACCAAAACTTTACACAAAACACGAAAAAACAAAGCAGAGACAACCAAATGGCCGATATACTAGTGTTTCAACCAAGGATCATAAGTGGGAGCCGTTACAAACCCCATTCCCACGCCTACTACTGGACTGGACTGGACTGGACTGGTAATGGCTTTCGATTGATTCACTTGTTTAATTTATCTGTAGGCCGTGGCAGAGTGGAGCACCGTGGCCCAAGAAAGTCATTATATCACGGATCCGAGGGCCCGGTGTGGCGCGTCATATCTCATCCCTCCGTCACAGTCCGTCCCATCCTGATCTGAGCATCGCGGAAATCAAACTTTACTATCACAGAGTAACTAAGTGAGACATCTATAAGTGTTAAGAAGTACCAAAGAGGACCAAAAAATTAAGCGATGCAAAGCCGAACAGGTCACAATTAGGGAGAGGAAGTAGTACTTGTTTTGATATCCTAAGTTATTGATTGATTGATTATACACACACACATACGTCATAATTTCCTTTTATAATAATATGAATAGCCTTGGGTGGGACAAAAAAATACAGTACGGTGCCGAAATTCACCCACCCTGTGTATGTATTCAGGATGGGATGGACTGCGACGGAGGGACGAGATTTAACACCACACCGGATTCGAATCCCGGCCCGGGCAGGCGTCGTGCAGGCCACCCAGCTGTTCATCCTTCCTTGTGGATGGGTGATAGCCTACGTGTGCACCCGGGGACACCTGGGGAAGGCACACCGTGGTAACCCGGAGGTCACACTGGGCCTGTGTCCCGGCGTGCAAACCAAATCAGTGGGGCGAGACTTGCCGCCACACTGGGTTCCTGCCTACCACAGGGTCACGGGCAATTGTGACGCGGAGATGAGCACCGAGGCCACTCGCGGCTACAGCGTGTCCCCAAAAATTTACCTCACTTGAACTTATAAATTCGCCTGTGGTACTAATTAACGGGCCGGTCACCTGGAGGCCCTCAAGACAGCCTCCCGACGCTAGCCAGCACACCAACACAGCCAAATTGCATCTCCTTGAGTCCTTGGCACTGTTAGTACACTGTTGTGGTGCACTGCTGCGGCCCCGCCAGGCACTACAGGTAAAGCTGATATGTAACTCAACAGGTGATCCGCGAACACTATAATAATATATTGTCCTGTCTAAGAATACATCTAACCTCCCTGGAAGCACAGAGCCACAGAGGGGAAGGCACATACTTGAGTTAGCCCCCTGCCGTGTGTCACTCAGGCAAGGTGACCCCTGCAGCAGGTGACCCCACAGGGTAACACGTTCTCTCAAAATTGTAACCTTCCCAGAAAAATAATAAAAATGGAAGCATAAAAGGATGTGTGCTCACCAGGGCTCGAACCTGGGACCTTCTGTGTGTTAGACAGATGTGATAACCACTACACCATGAGCACTTGTTGAGGAGTGCCGCCCAGAGTGCCAAGCGGTGCCACACACACACACACACACTTCAATTTCTTCTTCTTCTTCTTCTTCTTAAATTCCTTCACCACTCCTTCGTTCTCCTCCGGCCTCCTTCTCTTCTTCCTCCCGTTTGTCCTCCTCCTCCTCCTCCTCTTCCTTCTATCTCTTCCTCATATATTCCTCTCTTCCTGAATTCCCTTATCTCTGTATCTCCTCCATCTCTTTCCTCCTCCCCCTCCTCCTCCTCTTCCTCCTCCTCCTCCTCTTGATATTAAAGGAACTTGGAGCGATAATGTTTTGCTTGAAAATATATATAAAAAAATTACTGTTTCTCACGGCTCTCTGCAGCATGAAGTCTGGCTATTACTGTGTTGGTCGAATGTCTTCTCACTGGTATTCTTACGCGTTTAAACTGTCCCTAGAGTGTTAACATTGGAAATCTGTCAGTCTATCATGATTTTTTTTCTTCTTCCTCTTCCTCTTCCTTTTCTTCTAGGAGTTTACTCTGCACTAATTATTTATTTTACACCAGTGTTTTTCGCATTCGTCTCTCTCTCTCTCTCTCTCTCTCTCTCTCTCTCTCTCTCTCTCTCTCTCTCTCTCTCTCTCTCTCTCTCTCTCTCTCTCTCCTGGTGAGGAGGACAAGGAAGGAGTGACGAAAGAAGAAGAAAAAAAAATTGAATTGTGTGTGTGTGTGTGTGTGTGTGTGTGGTGTGTGTGTGTGTGTGTGGCACAGCTTGGCACTCTGGGCGGCACTTCTCAACAAGTGCTCATGGTGTAGTGGTTATCACATCTGTCTAACACACAGAAGGTCCCAGGTTCGAGCCCTGGTGAGCACAAACTTTTTTTATGCTTCCCAAGGCTCTGTCCTGGGACCCGTTCTCTTCGTCATTTACATCAACGACATTGACCTTGGTCTCAATAATTTCATTAGTAAATTTGCGGACGACACGAAAATCGGCAGTGCGGTACTTACGGAATGTGACAGGCGGAGCCTACAAGACGAAATGCCTTTTAATATAAACAAGTGCCAGATTCTGCAGGTTGGATCTAGAAATATAAAGAAGGACTATGAAATGTGCGGCGTTAAAATTAAAACCGTTCACTCGGTCAAAGATCTTGGCGTCACAGTCGCGTCTAACCTCAAGTTTTCCCAGCAGTGCAACGAGTCCGCTAAAAAAGCAAACAGGATGATGGGTTTGATTAAGAGAAATTTTTCATTCACGAATAAAGATGTTATACTACCTTTGTATAATAGTTTCGTCAGACCTCATTTGGAGTATGCCGTGCACTTTTGGTTTCCCCACCATGCGAAAGACATTGCTAAATAAGAAGTTGTTCAGCTTAGGGCAACCAAGATGATCCCTTCATTACGTAACAAACCCTACGAGGAAAGGCTGTCACATCTAAACCTGTTTTCTCTTGCAAAACGCCGCCTCAGAAGAAAACTGATGGAGTGCTTTAAAATGCTTCACGGTTTTGCCAACGTGGATCCGACCAAGCTGTTTGTGATGGCTGACTCGACGCGAACGAGAAATAATGGCGCTAAACTCAAATGTAGACAAGTTCATTCAGACTGCACAAAATTCGTCTTCACTAATGCTGTCGTTCGAGACTGGAACAGATTACCACCATCAGTGGTGCAGGGTAACTCGATTGCATCGTTTAAGAATAATCTTGACCGCTTCTCCTCCATCTCAATGTTCACTAGATCAGTTTCATCGTCATGGTGGCCGCATAACAACTGTCACTTAGGTTTAGGACAGACCACCTAGTTTGGGCCTTAGGGCCTGTGTGGTCTGGTTATCTATGTAATTCTCTCTCTCTCTCTCTCTCCCCTGAATCTATTTTACTGAAGTGGATATTTTCTTCTCAACATTTTTACCTTCGTACAAAAGCAACCTGAAGAGGAAGGTACTATACGTCAGTCTCTCTCTCTCTCTCTCTCCTCTTCTTCCTTTTCTTCTTCTTCTTTTTATTATTATTATTTTTAGTTATTATTATTATTATTATTTTCTTCTTCTTTTTCCTCATTATTTTCTTCTTCTTCTTCTTCTTCTTCTTCTTCTTCTTCTTCTTCTTCTTTTTCTTCTTCTTTTCTTTTTATTTCTTCCTCTTTTTCTTAAAACTAGCAAATTAAAACTCTCTCTCTCTCTCTCTCTCTCTCTCTCTCTCTCTCTCTCTCTCTCTCTCTCTGATACCACCAAACCCGCAACCTCCCCTCAAAAAATAGCGCAAAGTAGCCCAATCTGTATATATATATCGCGGTCTTCGCTCTAATTTTCATTCTGTGGAACATCATCTCTCCTCCTCTAAACCTCACCTTCTCTTCCTTACCGAAACACAGGTTTCTGAGGCTACTGACAGCAATCTCTACTCTGTTCCCTCCTACTATCTCTATCCTAAATTTCAATCCAAAGCTGGATGTTGCGCCTACGTGCGCAACGACATCACTTGCTCTCGTGCCCACGACCTTGACTCTTCTGAATTTTCCACCATCTGGTTAAGACTTCACTGTCATTCTATTACTAAATACATCTGTGCTGTTTATCTCTCACCTAACTCTACTAACTATGTAAAATTCTTTGACTATTTGAATTCTAAAGTGGAGCACATCTTGACCCACTCTCCCTTCGCTGAAATCTCCATCCTAGGAGATTTCAATGTTTACCACCAGCTTTGGCCTTCATCCTCTTTCACTGACCATCCTGGTGAACAAGCCTACAACTTTGCTATCCTCAACGACCTAGAGCAGTTGGTCCAGCACCCTACACGTATTCCTGACCGTCTTGGAGATCGGCCCAACATTCTAGACCTCTTCCTTACCTCAAACCCTTCTGCTTATTCTGTCAAACTGTTCTCTCCGTTGGGCTCCTCCGATCACAATCTTATTTCTGCATCCTGTTCTATCGCTCCTGTACACCCTCTGGACCCACCGAAGAGGCGATGCTTCTGGCATTTTGCTTCAGCTCGGTGGGACGACCTGAGGATGTACTTTTCCGATTTCCCGTGGAATGATTATTGCTTCCAGGATAGAGACCCCTCTGTGTGTGCTCAGCGCATCACAAAGGTGATTGTCTCTGGAATGGAGGCATACATTCCTCGTTCTTTCTCTACTCCTCACGCTAAAAAGCTTTTTTTTTTTTTTTTTTTTTTTTTTTTTACGTTGTTGCCTATTGCGCCGGTAGGCATCTTCCCGGTGGGGCCTGATGGTCGGCCCAAGGCTTCTTCCAGGTGGGGCCTGATGGTCGGCCCAGCCCGTTCTGGCGCAGGCGAGTGTTTATAGTGGCGCCATCTTGCGTTGGCTCATGCTGCCCCCCGGAACTCGTTCTTGATTCGCTTGGACGGCTTCCTCTAGAGTCCGGGTTGATGGGTGGTCTTCAGGACAGCATGTGGGTAGTTTTAAGCCACTCGGCGGTGACTGAAAAATCCGAGTGGTAGCGTGAGGATTCGAACCCGCGTCGTCCATCACGCGGCGAATGTGGGTCCAGTACGCTATCACTTCGGTCAATGATAGAGAGGTAGCTCACAAAAGATACCAGAGCCTTCAAACTAATGCTAATTATGAACTTTACATTTCTGCCCGAAATCGTGCCAAATCTATTCTCCGACTAACCAAAAATTCTTTCATTAATAGAAAATGTCAAAACCTTGCTTTCTCTAACTCTTCCCGTGACTTCTGGCATCTAGCCAAAAACATCTCCTCCAACTTCACTTCTTCCTCTTTCCCTCCACTCCTCAGTCCTGACGGCAACACTGCCGTCTCATCTATCTCTAAGGCTGAACTCTTCTCTCAAACTTTTTCTAAAAACTCCACTCTGGACGATTCTGGGCATATTCCTCCTACTCATCCCCCCTCTGACTCCTTTATGCCTGTTATAAAGATTCTTCAAAATGATGTTTTCTATGCACTCTCTGGCCTCAATCCTCAGAAGGCTTATGGACCTGATGGAGTGCCTCCTATTGTCCTTAAAAACTGTGCCTCCGTGCTGTCACCCTGCCTGGTCAAACTCTTTCGCCTCTGCCTGTCAACATCTACCTTTCCTTCTTGCTGGAAGTATGCCTTCATACAGCCTGTACCTAAGAAGGGTGACCGCTCAAATCCCTCAAACTACCGTCCTATTGCTTTACTTTCTTGTCTATCTAAAGCTTTTGAATCAATCCTTAACCGGAAGATTCAAAAGCACCTTTCCACTTCTGACCTTCTATCTGATCGCCAGTATGGGTTCCGTAAGGGGCGTTCTACTGGTGATCTCCTAGCCTTCTTAACTGACTCTTGGTCATCCTCTCTTAGCCGTTTCGGTGAAACTTTTGCTATTGCGCTGGACATATCAAAAGCTTTTGATAGGGTCTGGCACAAATCTTTGCTTTCTAAACTACCCTCCTACGGTTTCTATCCTTCTCTCTGTACCTTTATCTCCAGTTTCCTTTCTGACCGTTCTATTTCTGCCGTGGTAGACGGTCACTGTTCTTCCCCTAAATCTATTAACAGTGGTGTCCCACAGGGTTCTGTCCTATCTCCCACTCTTTTTCTGTTGTTCATTGATGATCTTCTTTCCAAAACGAACTGTCCTATCCATTCCTACGCCGATGATTCCACTCTGCATTATTCAACTTCTTTTAATAGAAGACCCACCCTTCAGGAACTTAACGACTCAAGGCTGGAGGAGAGCCCAGTCAGTTAGTCAGCTTATCGGGAGAGGTCCTGTACGTTACCCTCCACCCATCTGTCCTGTTCTCTCTTATCAGTTTGCTGTATTGAATTTCAGTGTATATATTTAGTTGTTGTTTTTTTCACTTTAAATTTAGCAACACCAGCGAACGTGTGTGTGTGTGTGTGTGTGTGTGTGTGTGTGTGTGTGTGTGTGTGTGTGTGTGTGTGTGTGTGTGTGTGTGTGTTAAGTGGGTTTAAGAAAAAGAGGAAGAGAAGGAAATAAGGGAAGAACATATGAAAGAAGAAGAAGAAGAAGAGATGAAGAAGAAGAAGAAGGAAAAGAAGGAAAAGAAGAAGGAGAAGAGCGTCTGAAAAGGGGAAGAGGAGGAGGAGGAGGAGGAGGAGGAGGAAGGAATGGAGAAGAAGAAAAAGAAAAAGAAGAAGCAGAAGAAGAAGAAAAAGAAGAAGAAGAAGAAGAAGAAGAAGAAGAAGAAAAAGAAGAAGAGCGTCTGAAAGGAGGAAGAGGAGGAAGAGGAGGAGGAGAAGGAAGCTGGCTGGCTGTATGAGCAAGAGATTTACATAGATTTACATAGAAAATCAGACCACACAGACCCCATGGTCCAGACTAGGTGGTCTGTCCTTAAACCTAAGTGATTTTACATTAATCAGAAGGCTCTAAAACGTTGCATTTCTACTCTAGTTGATATTAAGTTCAAGGAAGTGACGGTCGAGCTTTTTTTTGAAGAGTCAATCGTGTTACACTGGACCACTGATGGTGGGAGCTTATTCCATTCTCGCACTACAACGTTGGTGAAGAAAAATTTGGTGCAGTCTGAATTTACTTGTCTACATCTGAGTTTTACGCCATTGTTCCTCGTGCGCAAAGTGTCATCGATCATAAACAATTTTGTTCTGTCTACATTCGTGAAACCATTAAGTATTTTAAAACATTCGATCAGTTTTCCTCGGAGGCGACGTTTCTCAAGAGAGAACATGTTAAGGGTGGAAAGCCTTTCTTCGTAGGATTTGTTGCGCAAGGAAGGGATCATTTTCGTTGCCCAACGCTGAACACCTTCTAATTTAGCAATGTTCTTTGCATGGTGGGGAGACCAAAACTGTACCGCATATTCCAAGTGGGGTCTGACTAAACTATTGTAGAGCGGAAGTATTACATCTTTATTCTTGAATAAAAAGTTTCTTTTAATGAAACCCAACATCCTGTTCTCTTTATTTGCTGCGTCGATGCATTGCTGTGAGAATTTGAGATTTGACGCGATTTTGACCCCCAAGTCCTTGACGCATTGAACGCTTTTGAGTTTAACGCCGCGCATTTCTTATTCCTCGTTCCAACTTGAAGGACCTGGCACTTGTCTACGCTACAGGGCATCTCCCATCTATCCGACCAAGCTGAAATTTTGTGCAAATCCTCTTGGAGGCTTTGCCTGTCTTCGTCAGTGAGAACCGAGTTACCAATCTTTGTGTCGTCTGCAAATTTACTAATGCGGTTATTGAGTCCAACATCCACATCGTTGATGTATATAATGAAGAGCACTGGGCCAAGAACCGAGCCCTGAGGGACGCCACTAGTGACCGGCGCCCACTCTGAGTTAAATCCGTCAATCACTACTCTTTGTTGTCTGTTGCTCAACCAATTCGCGATCCATTGGTTTACTTGACCGTCAATACCTATTTGCTTTAATTTATAAAGTAATTTATGATGTGGGACTTTATCAAACGCTTTCTGGAAATCAAGATAGACTACGTCCAATAATTTGGTTACGTCATAAACAGTGAAGAGGTCGTTAGAGAGAGAGAGAGAGAGAGAGAGAGAGAGAGAGAGAGAGAGAGAGAGAGAGAGAGAGAGAGAGAGAGAGAGAGAGAGAGAGCAGGGGGGAGGGGGGGTGCCGGGCCCTTCTCGCCCCTGCCAAATCATCAGTGAATTACCCGCGGACATACACGTACAAATATAGCCCAAAATAGCCCAACATCATCATCATCACAGGCCTTTCCCAACGTCCTCCACCTCCTTACTTTGGTTGTCCGTCTGGTTCCTGTTCCACGTATGACATGACCCGCCCGAGTGTTTTCTTAATTCTTTCCCTTAATGAGCGATTCTTAGCTGCCTCTCTGGATAGTTTGTGGGCGTCCCCTTGGCCTCCTCCACACGGGGTTGTTGGTCACAGCAACACGCCATGGGCAGGTCGTGTTCTGGAGAGCGTGCCACGTGCCCGTATAGCCGGTGATAGCGTTCATAACACCGTGGGCCAAGCCATTCTGCCGTAAGACTTCTTGAGGAGACCCACTGTTCTCACTGTTCTGCCCTGCGGTGCTTCTACAACAACAACAACAACAACAACAACAACAACTACTACTACTACTACTATTACTACTACTACTACTACTACTGCTGCTACTATTACTACTACTATTACTACTACTACTATTACTACTACTACTACTGCTGCTACTATTACTACTACTATTACTATTACTACTACTACTGCTACTACTACTACTACTAATAATAATAATAATAATAATAATAATAATAATAATAATAATAATATTAATAATAATGATAATAATAATTGTGGTTTCCTGGCGAGACTTACCGTTGTTCTGCACTACGCTACCAAGGTGTATGAAATTTTCCAGTATAACAATGTTCCTCGCCACACACATGAACAAACTCTACTGTGTCATCCAGCAAGCCTCCGAACACCTGTACCTTGGTGTTAGCCCAGGACACCTGCAGTCCCAAGGGCTTCGCCTCCTCGTGCAGTGCCTGGAGAGCCATCACCAGAACCTCCAGCGACTCCGCCAGGATTACTGCATCATCGGCAAAAACAAGGTCAGTGACCCTGGTATTGTCGATGGATGCCCCACAATGACTGGTCCACAATTCTGCCTAGTGCCCAGTCCATGCAGGTGTTGAAAAGTGATGGGGCAAGGACACAGCCCTGCCTCACTCCCGCGTTCACGGAGAGAAGTCTAACAAGGCCCGTATTCTGCATGAGACACTGTCGACTCTCACAATAACTATTTTAAAAGTCTTCAAAGGAGACACATCGGGTTCTTATGAGTGTTTTTTTTAATTTTTTACATCGTTGGTGCAGAAGCCTCGTCAAACTATCACTGGATCATAAAGCTACCAACGGAAATACCCACAACCACCACGAAAGCCTTCTCCAAGGTGGGTGTGCGGGCCCCGACATGTTTGAGGACATGGCCCTGGGCCCTCCACAAGTGTCACCATCGTGACAGAAAGCGTACAATGCTCGTCAACCCGTAACAGAACAGAAATTATATCCCGCAATTTCTCAGCTAACAAATATTTCCAGTGATACCTCAAAAAATTGCCGGCTTGGATCTATAACCCGCAACCTTGACAACCCTGCTCCTAGTGGCGAGGCGAGCTGCGGGTCTTGGGGCTGTTTCTACTTGTGTCGCTGTAAACTTGAATTCAAGCCCCTCTCTACCCCGCCGTAAATGACGAAGACAAAGTCACGACGTGTCAAAACCCATGATCGTGACTAACCGTGAACAAAATCGTTGACAGTCGGGGCGTGTCGCCGATGCGTGCCACGAGTCGGCAGTTTTACGTGAAGGGCCACGATGACTTGATGCTGCGACAAAACGTCGCGGAGCTTCGCGACACTGTCACCTTTCGGCGAGAAGACGTCGGCAACACGGCGGTGCGGCGGCGGCGCTGATGACCCGGCGAATAACGGCGTGTGTTCGCTTACGTCGCCGACGTCTCGTGGATAAAAAAATAAATAAATAAATAAATAAATAAAAAAAAATTAAAAAAACGTCAGCTGGTATCGTGCCGGATCACGGCGAGATGCCGGCGAGTGATCGGCGAGCCCAGCGCGATGCAGCCTGCGTAAAAAGTGCGGCGTGTGCTGGCTGCCGCCACACTGATGTCTTACCGCAGGCAAGTCGCTGATATTGCGTCGACACGTCGCCGAACTCTGACGACTGACGTCGTATCTGCTTCGCCGACACATTCGTCGGCTTTTCGGCGATACACTGTCGACAAGACGCCGACTTCAATAATTATACCGGCGTTTTATCGGCATTCAAAAACACGTTAACATCTTAAATTCCATTAATCTCACGCAGTACGCCGACCTATCGCCCAATGTCGGGTGCTAATCGTTGCCTATATCGTGCACACCGCCGAGGCGACGACGTGCTGCTGTGCCGGCGTGGCAAGTATTGCGCCGACACCACGACTCTTGTTGAGAGTGGCCGACACGTCACCGACCTGGGCCAAGGCGTTCCTCGGGGATTTGTCGCGGCTGTTCACGGCGGAGTGGGACTTAAGTTCTCAACACAACAACAACAACAACAACAACAACCTGCTGGTTCTCAAGGCGTTCAGGCATAAAAGCTGCTGGTGGGTGTTGTCTGCAGGACGCGGGTTGGCGTGTTAATGTTGGGCTATTTTGGGCTACCAATGGCGTCTGGGTCTGCGGGAAAGTTGGCATTTGGGCTGTTTTAGAAGGGGCGATGTGGGAAATATTTTGGATGCGGTATTTTCAGACCCTTCCGCCTCCAACATCAACTATTTCTAAAACCCGAAAAGGAGATTAATCGGGTTCTCATGAGTTTTTTTTTAGGTTCACGGTACAGAGGAAGGGTCAGACTACCACCAGGGTCATAAAACTACTCCTGGAAATGCAGAAAGCTCCTAGGAAAGCCTTGTCAAATATGTTTCTTTAGGTTCATGGTACAGAGGAAGGGTCAGACTACCACCAGGGTCATGAAACTACCCCTGGAAATGCCTCAAGCTCCTAGGAAACCCTTGTCAAATATGTTTCTTTAGGTTCATGGTACAGAGGAAGGGTCAGACTACCACCAGGGTCATGAAACTACCCCTGGAAATGCCTCAAGCTCTTATGAAAGCCTTGTCAAATATGTTTCTTTAGGTTCATGGTACAAAAGAAGGGTCAGACTACCAGGGTCATAAAACTACCCTAGGAAATGCCTCAAGCTCCTAGGAAAGCCCTGTCAAATATGTTTCTCTAGGTTCATGGTACACAAGAATGGACACACTACCACCAGGGCCATTAAACTACCCCTGGAAATGCAGAAAACTCCTAGGAAAGCCTTGTCAAGTATGTGTTTCTCTAGGTTCACGGTACACAAGAAGGGTCAGACTGCCACCAGGGTCATAAAACTACCCCTGGAAATGCCTCAAGCTCCTATGAAACCCTTGTCAAATATGTTTCTTTAGGTTCATGGTACAGAGGAAGGGTCAGACTACCACCAGGGTCATAAAACTACCCCTGGAAATGCCTCAAGCTCCTAGGAAAGCCTTGTCAAATATGTTTTTTTAGGTTCATCGTACAGAGGAAGGGTCAGACTACCACCAGGGTCATAGAACTACCCCTGGAAATGCCTCAAGCTCCTATGAAAGCCTAGTCAAATATGTTTCTTTAGGTTCATGGTACAGAGGAAGGGTCACACTACCACCAGGGTCATAAAACTACCTTGACAAGGCTCCTATGAAAGCCTTGTCAAATATGTTTCTTTAGGTTCATGGTACAGAGGAAGGGTCAGACTACCACCAGGGTCATAAAACTACCCCTGGAAATGCCTCAAGCTCCTATGAAAGCCTAGTCAAATATGTTTCTTTAGGTTCATGGTACAGAGGAAGGGTCAGACTACCACCAGGGTCATAAAACTACTCCTGGAAATGCCTCAAGCTCCTATGAAAGCCTTGTCAAATATGTTTCTTTAGGTTCATGGTACAGAGGAAGGGTCAGACTACCACCAGGGTCATAAAACTACTCCTGGAAATACAGAAAGCTCCTAGGAAAGCCTTGTCATATATGTGAGCTTGGGCGACGAAATGTTTTAGAATACGGCCATTTTTTTGGAGTTGCGGGTTGCGGGTTTTGTATATCAGATACGATCCTTAGTTTCTCTGTGCTTTATTAACGGATTGCATTAACACTAAGACTGTTTTGTTTATATATTAATAGAGAAATTAAGTCTTGTATACTCGTGTTGGGCTAGTTTTGGGCTATTTTGGGTTGTTAACGGATTGCATTAACACTAAGACTGTTTTGTTTATATATTAATAGAGAAATTAAGTCTTGCATACTCGTGTTGGGCTAGTTTTGGGCTATTTTGGGTGTTTATGAGTGCCCGGGAAGCTCAAACTCATCTCTCTCTCTCTCTCTCTCTCTCTCTCTCTCTCTCTCTCTCTCTCTCTTACTCCTACCGTTGGGCTATTTTTTGAGGTATGTGTCTCCGAGGGGAGCTCCAAATGATAGAGAACGTATAAATCATAAAGAAATATAAAAGCAGTCCCAAAGGTTGATATTTCTCGCATTACAAACGTTATATAACTACTTACCACGTTACTCCGGGTGTTGGGCTACTTTTGCGATAATTTGGGGTGGAGTCCGCGGGTACCTCTAACTATAAGCTCTGTTCCCTTAATATAAAACCCAAACAAAGAAGTATAAATGAAGTTACAAAAGTTACTATTTCTCGCATTAAAACGTTATGTAACCCAATTCAACATATGTTACTCCCGGTGTTGGGCTACTTTTGCGATAATTTGGGGTGGAGTCCGCGGGTACCTCAAACTAAGCTCTGTTCCCTTAATATAAAGCCGAAACAAAGAAGTATAAATGAAGTTACAAAGGTTACTATTTCTCGCATTAAAACGTTATGCAACCCAATTCAACATATGTTACTCCCGGTATTGGGCTACTTTTGCGATATTTTTGGGATGGAGTCCGCGGGTACCTCTAACTAAGCTCTGTTCCCTTAATATAAAACCGAAACAAAGAAGTATAAATAGTTACAAAGGTTACTATTTCTGGCATTAAAACGTTATGTAGCCCAATTCAACACGTTACTCCCGGTGTTGGGCTACTTTTGGGCTATTTTCGGGCGTGTGGGTGTGTCCGCGGGAAAATTCAACTAATCTCTGTCTAATCTAATCTTAGAGTCAGGAGAGATAACATTTTCTCGTACTAAAACCGTTATATATATATATATATAAAAAAATGAAAAAAATGACATGTAATTCCTGCATGGTGTTGGGCTACTTTTGGGCTATTTTCGGGCGTGAGTGTCCGCGGGAAGCTCCAAGTAGAGAAACATAAAAAACACAAGGAAAGCCACAAGGATTAATATTTTTAGCGTTACAAACGTTATATAGCCCAGTTTCACATGTTATTCGTGGCGTTGGGCTACTTTTGGGCTATTTTCGGGCGTGAGTGTCCGCGGGAAGCTCCAAGTAGGATTAAGAACATAAAGAAACATTAAAAACACAAGGAAAGCCACAAGGATTAATATTTTTAGCATTACAAACGATATATAGCTCAATTTCATATGTTGCTATTGATATTGGGCTACTTTTGGGCTATTTTCGGGCGTGTGTGTGTTCGCGGGTAGGACTTGAAAAAAATAAAAGCATTAAGAAACACAAATTAACACAAAAAACTCACAAGGATTACTATTTCTCGCACTAGACACATTCAACCCAATTTCACATGTTACTCCTGGTGTTGGGCTATTTTTGGGCTATTTTCGGGCGTGAGTGTCCGCGGGAAGCTCCAAGTAGGATTAAGAACATAGAGAAACATAAAAAAACACAAGGAAAGCCACAAGTATTAATATTTTTAGCCTTACAAACGTTATATAGCCCAATTTTACATGTTACTCGTGGTGTTGGGCTACTTTTGGGCTATTTTCGGGCGTGTGTGTGTTCGCGGGTAGCTCAAACTTAAAAAAAACAAAATAAGAAACACAAATTAACACAAAAAACTCACAAGGATTACTATTTCTCGCACCACAAACATTATTCAACCCAATTTCACATATTACTCGTGATATTGGCTACTTTTGGGCTATTTTCGGGCGTGTGTGCGTTCGCGGGTAGCTATAACTTAAAAATAAAATTAAAAAAAGCATTAAGAAACACAAATTAACACAAAAAACTCACAAGGATTACTAATTCTCGCACTAGACACATTATTCAACCCAATTTCACATGTTACTCCTGGTGTTGGGCTATTTTTGGGCTATTTTCGGGCGTGTGTGTGTTCGCGAGTAGATCTAACTTGAAAAAAATATAAAAAAGCATTAAAAAACACAAATAAGTCACAAGGATTACCAATTCTCGCACCACAAACATTACTCAACCCAATTTCACATATTACTCGTGATATTGGCTACTTTTGGGCTATTTTCGGGCGTGTGTGTGTTCGTGAGTAGATCTAACTTGAAAAAAAATATAAAATAGCATTAAGAAACACAAATAAATCACAAGGATTACTATTTCTCGCACCACAAACGTTATTCAACCCAATTTCACATGTTACTCGTGATATTGGCTATTTTTGGGCTATTTTCGGGCGTGTGGGTGTGTCCGCTTGAAGATTCAACTAATCTCTGTCTAATCTAATCAAAGAGTCAGGAGAGATAACATTTTATCGTACTAAAAACGTTATATATAAAAAAAAATGACATGTTACTCGTGGTGCTGGGCTACTTTTGGGCTATTTTCGGGCGTGAGTGTCCGCGGGAGGCTCCAAGCAGTATAAAGAACATAGAGAAACATTAAAAACACAAGGAAAGCCACAAGGATTAATATTTTTAGCATTACAAACGATATATAGCCCAATTTCATATGTTGTTTCTGATATTGGGCTACTTTTGGGCTATTTTCGGGCGTGATTGTGAGCCGCGGGAAGCTTGGCAACCTCGGCAGTCGGCAGCTCTCCGGGCAGTCAGTCTTGCTGCTGAGGCGGTGGTGCGAACACACACACTCGCGGGCTCTCATGTAGTGCACCATGGCCGCTCCACACACACACGCCCCCCATGGCCACACGCCCTCCCCGCCCACGCCCACGACCCTCCTGTGAGCCCCCGCGGCGCCTCAAACCTCCCCCAGGGGCGTGCGAGGCGTGGGATAGCTTGGGGCTTCCACTCCTCCTCTGCGCCCCTCTCTCTCTTCATCCGCCGCCGCAGAAGAGAGCCCACCTGTTGGCACCCCCCGCCCCCCCGCCCCCCCTGGTGGTGGTGGTGGTGGTGGTGGTGGTGGTGGAGGTGGAGGCGCCCCCCCCCGCCCCCCCCACAGCCCCCCCTGCAATGATGAGACGCACCTCCCTCCCTGCCATCTCTGTTCAGCGCCCTGCTTCTTCTCAGGTGAGCCAAGGGTGCGGCGCCCCCCTCTTTCTGACGCCCCCCGCCCCCCCCTTACCCCCCCACCGCCCCCCACCTGCCGCCCCCAGCCCAGCCATCACTCCCTCTATCTCTATCTCGAGTTTCCTGTATGTATGTATGTATGTATGTATGTATGTTTCTCTCTCTCTCTCTCTCTCTCTCTCTCTCTCTCTCTCTCTCTCTCTCTCTCTCTCTCTCTCTCTCTCTCTCTTTCAGTCAGCCCCCCCTCCCCCCCCACCCCCTCTCTCTCTCTCTCTATCTCTAATTCTCTCTCTCTCTCTCTCTCTCTCTCTCTCTCTCTCTCTCTCTCTCTCTCTCTCTCTCTCTCTCTCTCTCTCTCTCTCTCTCTCTCTCTCTCTCTCTCTCTCTCTCTCTCTCTCTCTCTCTCTCTCTCTCTCTCTCTCTCTCTCTCTCTCTCCCTTACCTGGCTCTTTATCTCTCTATTTCAATCGACTCTCTCTCTCTCTCTCTCTCTCTCTCTCTCTCTCTCTCTCTCTCTCTCTCCACTCCCTTACCTGTGAAGCTACCTGTTATTTACCTCTCTCTCTCTCTCTCTCTCTCTCTCTCTCTCTCTCTCTCTCTCTCTCTCTCTCTCTCTCTCTCTCTCTCTCTCTCTCTCTCTCTCTCTCTCTCACACACACACACACACACACACACACACACACACACACACAGCAAAATGGCATAGTCCCTGCTGATTGGAAGAACGCTAATGTCTAGGAAAGGAGATAAAGATAGTGGGTAATTACTGGCCCATTAGTCTAACTTTAGTATTACATAAGCTACTTGAGAACGTAATTACTGAAAATTACGTAAGTCACCTCCGGGAAGCTATCCAGTATTTTCGGATTCACAGGACTTCCGAAACGAGAGATCCTGCTTGTCGAATCTACTTATTTATTATAGCGACCTTTTCCTAGTCTATGGCGTAACTAAATCAATCGACGCGTAGTCTATCTGGATTTTCAAAGAGCGTGTGATAAAGTTCCACACAATATAATACATAAAATCAAACAGCTAGGTATTGAATGAAGAGTTCACCAGTGGATCGCTGATTGGTTGTGCAGGAGACAGCAAGGGATGGTGATTGATGGAGCTGCCTCAGAGTGGGCGCCAGTCACTAGTGGCGTCCTTCAGGGCTCAGTTCTTGGCCCAGTGGTATTCATAATTTACATCCATGACGCCAATGTAGAACTCACCAGTTTTATTACTTAATTTGATGACAACACGAAGATTGGTAACTTACCTCTCATCCCAAGACAGACAAAGCTTCCAAAATGATTTATGTAGAATCTCAGCTTGGTTCAATACATGGGAGATGCCTTTATTATAGATAAGGGCCAGGTTCTTCAAACTGGAAAAAAAATAGAAGATTCAATTACGAAATGCGAGGCGTGAGGCTCTTAAGCGTCCAATGCGTCAAGGACCTGGGTGTTAAAATCTCGTCAAACCTTGGGCTGCATTTTTAAACATTTCGTCGTCCAAGTTCACGTATTTGACAAGGCTTTCGTAGCAGTTTTGGGCATTTTCAGAAGTAGTTTTATGACCCTGGTGGTAGTTCGACCCTTCTTCTGTACCCTGAGCCTAAAAAACCCCACTTATTAGAACCTGATTGATCCCCTCTTTGACCTTTAGAAATAACTGATGTGAGAAGCCAAAGTGTCTTACAATGCCGGCCTTTAAATTCTCACAGCAATGCATCGACGCAGCGAATAAAGCGAACAGAATGTTGGGCTTCATTCAGAGAAACAACTCATTCAAAAATAAAGATGTAATACCTCCACTGTACAATGGTTTAGTCAGACCCCACTTGGAATATGCAGTACAGTATTGGTCTCCCCACCAAGCGAAGGACATTGTTAAGCTAGAAGGTGTTCAAAGTATAGGGCAACAAAAATGATCCCTTCCTTGCGCAACAAACCCTACGATCAAAGGCTCCTTCCTATCTCTTAATAACATGTTCTTGAGAAACGTCGCCTCCGAGGAAAACTGATCCAATGTTTCAAAATACTCACTGGCTTTACGAATATGGACCATAGGCTGGGTGCTCTGAACATCCTCTCTCTCTCTCTCTCTCTCTCTCTCTCTCTCTCTCTCTCTCTCTCTCTCTCTCTCTCTCTCTCTCTCTCTCTCTCTCAATCCCCTATCACCACTATGCACACCTGTACCTCCTCCTCCTCCTCCTCCTCCTCCTCCTCCTCCTCCCCCTCCTCCTCCTCTTCCTCCTCCCCCTTCCCCTCCTCCTCTTCCCCCTCCTCCTCCTCCTCCTCTTCCCCCTCCTCCTCCTCCTCCTCCTAATCTTCATTTTTTTTACATATTACATAAACAACACAACGGGGGGAGGAGAGAGAGAGAGAGAGAGAGAGAGAGAGAGAGAGAGATTTTCGATGGGTGGGACTCAGACAGACAGACACACACACACACACACACACACACACACACACACACACACGGTAATGGGACAATTTATTTAACACGCAGTCAAAGCCAATGGAAAGTCTCAATAGAGTTTGGTTAAGGCTTATGGGAGGAACGCGGATATGTGTGTGTGTGTGTGTGTGTGTGTGTGTGTGTGTGTGTGTGTGTGTGTGTGTGTGTGTGTGTGTGTGTGTGTTATGTATCCAGTTTTTATGTATGGGAGAATAAATAAAGGTCAACTTAGGCAACATACAAGCGATTAACTGATTGATAGATAGATAGATAGATAGATAAAAGGATAGAGATAGATAGATGGTTTATTTCACTCTCCAGCTTGTATCTCTTATAAAACTACCCAAAGAAGTATTTATAAACCTCTACGAAAGCCTTATCAAATTTGGGAGTGTGGGCCCCAATCTGTTTCTTTATCTCCTCTCTTCATCTCCCTTTTCTTATCCCTCCTTCTCTCTCTCTCTCTCTCTCTCTCTCTCTCTCTCTCTCTCTCTCTCTCTCTCTCTCTCTCTCTCTCTCTCTCTCTCTCTCTCTCTCTCTCTCTCTCTTCCCTTTTCTTCTGTTCTCTTTCCTCTTCTTCATCTCCTCTCTTCTCCCTTTTAACTCTTTTTTTCCTCTATTTCCTCTTCTCTCTCTCTCTCTCTCTCTCTCTCTCTCTCTCTCTCTCTCTCTCTCTCTCTCTCTCTCTCTCTCACTCTCTCTCTCTCTCTCTCCCTTTTCTTCTGTTCTCTTTCCTCTTCTTCATCTCCTCTCTTCTCCCTTTTAACTCTTTTTTTCCTCTATTTCCTCTTCTCTCTCTCTCTCTCTCTCTCTCTCTCTCTCTCTCTCTCTCTCTCTCTCTCTCTCTCTCTCTCTCTCTCTCTTCTGTTCTCTTTCCTCTTCTCCCTCTTCTCCATTTCCTCTCTTTCCCTCCATTCCTTTTCCCCCTCTCTCTCCACCCTCTCTCTCTCCACTTCCTCTTCCTCCACCTCCCCACCACCATCAGAGTAATCCACATATCCTTCCCTTTTTTATTCCATTGGTAACATTTGTATGGGCTAACATGTTTCTCTTAGTTGGCATCACTGAATATATGGGACAGGTGTAAGGGGGGAGGAGGGGGGTATAGGGGGGGAGGTGTAAGGGGGGAGGAAGGGGGTTAAGGGGGGCAGGTGTATGGGGGGAGGAGGGGTTTTTAGGCGGGGCAGGTGTAAGGGGGGAGGGAGGGGTTTAGGGGGGCAGGTGTAAGGGGGGAGGAAGGGGTTTTAAGGGGCCAGGTGTAAGGGGGGAGGAGGGGGGTTTTAGGGGGGAGGTGTGGAGGGAGAGAGGGTGTGGGGGGGTAGGATTCAGGGGTGTGGGGGGGGGGGTAATGGGACTGCAAATCATTAACCTTACGATCTAATCCCTTTTAAGGAGATCCCAGGAAGACGAAAGAGGTTACTGGTCTAATGTTTTCTTATTTTTTCGTTATTTTCATGTTTTCATATTTTATTGTTTTTGTTTTATTAAGGAATGGCTTTGACGAGGTCTGTATTAAACCCGTATTGATTTTGTATGTTTTCAAGTACTTCGTTTTTTTTTGTTTGTTTTTTCTTCTTTGTTCTCATTTGTCAAGTCTATCTATGTTTTCTTTATCAATTGTTTTCCTATTTCCTTTATTTCATTTATTTCATCTCTGTCTTTTTCTTCTTCTTCTTCTTCTTCTTCTTCTTCTTCTTCTTCTTCTTCTTCTTCTTCTTCCTGTTTCTTTTATATTCCTTATTTTTCTTCTTTATAAATTGTTTTCCTATTTCCTTTATTTCATTCATCTCATCTCTATCTTCTTCTTCTTCTTCTTCTTCTTCCTGTTTCTCCTCTATTCCTTATTTTTCTTCTTTATCATGTTTTCCTATTTCCTTTATTTCATTCATCTCATCTCTGTCTTCCTCTTCTTCTTCTTCTTCTTCTTCCTGTTTCTTCTATATTCCTTATTTTTCTTCTTTATCAATTGTTTTCCTATTTCATTTATTTCATTCATCTCATCTCTGTCTTCTTCTTCTTCTTCTTCTTCTTCTTCTTCTTCTTCTTCTTCTTCCTGTTTCTTCTCTATTCCTTACTTTTCTTCTTTATCAATTGTTTTCCTATTTTCTTTATTTCATTCATTTCACCTGTCTTCGTCTTCTTCTTCTTCTTCTTCTTCTTCTGCTTCCTTCTCTATTCCTTATTTTTCTTTCCTCTCCTTCCTTCCTTCTTTCTTTCCCTCATTTCTTACTTTCCTCTTTCTTTCTTTCTTCTTCTCCCTTCCTTCCTTCTTTCCTTCCTTTCTTCCTTTCCTCTTTCTTTCTTTCCTCTCCTTCCTTCCTTCCTTCTTTCCTTCCTTTCTTCCTTTCCTCTTTCTATCTTTCCTCTCTTTCCTTCCTTCCTTCCTTCCTTCCTTCCTTCCTTCCTTCCTTTCCTTTCCTTCCTTCCTTCCTTTCCTTCCTTCCTTCCTATCTATCCACTGTTTCAATCCATTTTTGTCTTTATCAATTATTTTTCTTTTCCCTTCAGTGCAGTCATGTCTCTCTCTCTCTCTCTCTCTCTCTCTCTCTCTCTCTCTCTCTCTCTCTCTCTCTCTCTCTCTCGTTCCATACAAACAAATCTCTCCCCCTCTGTCTCTCTATCCTTCTCTCTACCTTCTCTACCCATCTACTTCTTCCTATTGGTTAGCTTTCTTAATCTAGGCACAAAACGAATTGACTGACTTCTTTAATAGGTTGGGCAGTTGGGTGGCTATTATTATTATTGTTATTATTATTATTATTATTATTATTATTATTATTATTATTATTATTATTATTATTATTATTGTTATTATTATTATTATTATTATTATTATTATTATTATTATTATTATTATTGTTATTATTATTATTATTATTATTATTATTATTATTATTATTATTATGATAAGCTACCAAAACCTCTCCTCAGGGTGCAGATACAAGTTGAACCACACAAAATACCAAAAGGTACTGGAGAGAAGCAAAGGCAACGAATAGTTAAGAAGCTGGCCAGTCAAAGCTAAAAGGAGGAAAAATAAGATAACTGTTTCAAAAAGTCATTCACACGAGACTTAAATGTAGAAATGTCTGCAGAAAGGACAATCTCTTTGGGTAACTGATTCCATAAATTTGTCAACGACGGGAGAAAACATCGTGAGAATTGTGTCGTACAAAAATTCACAGGATTAAAAGCAAGATCGTTTTGACTAAGAGCAAACCTCGTGACCCGGGCAGGAGTAAAATGATCAGGCAAAGCATTGTGCCAGGGATGCCGATCATTCTTAAGAACTTTAAATAAAATGCTAAGGACACCAACTTGACGCCGATGATCAAGAACAAGAACAAGTGCCGGAGAAATAAATTTAATTGAATTGATAGCTCTGTCAAGTAACTTTAAATGGCAATTGGCAGCAGACATCCAAAGAGGAGCACAATACTCAAAGTGGGGCAACATGAATGCATAAAAAGATGTGATTACAGTTGAGTCACAAGTAAACATTTTGAGGCACACGAAGTAAGCCTGTCTTCTGTGCAATAGTGGAAGGCATGGAACGGATGTGCTTCTCAAATGTCAGTTTAGAATCAAGAGTGACTCCCAACAAACGGATACTAGAAACATCCTTAACCCGGTAGCAGCGACGGGCCAAATTTGTGGCTTTACCGTATAGCAGCGACGGGCCAAATTTGTGGCTTTACCGTGTAGCAGCGACGGGCCAAATTTGTGGTTTTACCGTGTAGCAGCGACGGGCCAAATTTGTGGCTTTACCGTGTAGCAGCGACGGGCCAAATTTGTGGCTTTACCGTGTAGCAGCGACGGGCCAAATTTGTGGCTTTACCGTGTAGCAGCGACGGGCCAAATTTGTGGCTTTACCGTATAGCAGCGACGTGCCAAATTTGTGGCTTTACCGTGTAGCAGCGACAGGCCAAATTTGTGGCTTTACCGTGTATCAGCGACGGGCCAAATTTGTGGCTTTACCGTGTAGCAGCGACGGGCCAAATTTGTGGCTTTACCGTGTAGCAGCGACGGGCCAAATTTGTGGCTTTACCGTGTAGCAGCGACGGGCCAAATTTGTGGCTTTACCGTGTAGCAGCGACGGGCTACATTTTTGCCATGATATAAACCCCCCAAATAGATGATGCATAAACTGATCACAAATGCTTTGATATATCTTATGAAATGGTTTGCGTGAGTGATGATTTTTTCTCATTTTTCTCGCTAAGAGGGAAGGGCCTTTAAGAAACATGATCCCCGCAGTTACCAGGTTAATCTGTTCACCAAAACTATGCAAACAAGGATGAGGTGGGTTCAAGGTACGGGATCTATTGATGGTA
Organism: Eriocheir sinensis; assembly: GCF_024679095.1. NCBI lineage: Eukaryota > Metazoa > Arthropoda > Malacostraca > Decapoda > Varunidae > Eriocheir > Eriocheir sinensis. Next base: position 35,065 of record NW_026112053.1, on the reverse strand, counting down.
ATGGAGCCCCAAAGTTGACTCCAAGCGGTGATCATTGCCAAGTCCCTATTCAGAGATACAGCAACCTCACCTCTGTCGCTAGGAGAGTGAACAGAGGAGTATAGAGTTGTATCTCCTTACTGATTTGGCTTCCTCAATATACTTCTTTCTAAGGCGGGGTTAATCACTCTCTGTGTTCATTTAACTTCCCTCTTTAAAAGCCCATCTCGTGTTTAAGTCTCGGGTAATTGCATTTTATTATTATTATCATTATTATTGTTGTTGTGATTACTTGCAACCCTCTAACCTAACCTAACCTAACCTAACCTAACCTAACCTAACCTAACCTTAACTAACCTAACCTAACCTAAACTAACCTTAACTAACCTAACCTAACCTAAACTAACCTAACCTAACCTAAACTAGCCTTAACTAACCTAACCTAACCTAACCTAAACTAGCCTTAACTAACTTAACCTAACCTAAACTAACCTAAACTAACCTAACCTAACCTAAACTAACCTAACCTAACCTAACCTAACCTAGCTTCCCCTTCCCTCTGTGCACTAGCCCACCGCTGCCACCAGTGTATCGTGCTTGCTTGGTGATGACGTAGAGGGCTTCAGGAAAGACACGAACCTCTCTTCCTTCGCTTCCCCCTTTCCTTGCCTCCCTTCATTCTCTCTTCTTCTTTCCATCTTTCTCTACTTTCCTTCCGTCCTTCCTTCCTTCTTTCCTCCTCTTCCTTCCTTTTTTTTTTCCTCTCCTTCCTTCCTTTCTTCTTTCTCTACTCTACTTCCTTCCTTCCTTCCTTCTTTCCTCCTCTTCCTTCCTTTTTCTTTCCTCTCCTTCCTTCCTTTCTTCTTTCTCTACTCTACTTCCATCCTTCCTTCCTTCTTTCCTCCTCTTCCTTCCTTTTTCTTTCCTCTCCTTCCTTCCTTTCTTCTTTCTCTACTCTACTTCCGTCCTTCCTTCCTTCTTTCCTCCTCTTCCTTCCTTTTTCTTTCCTCTCCTTCCTTCCTTTCTTCTTTCTCTACTCTACTTCCTTCCTTCCTTCCTTCTTTCCTCCTCTTCCTTCCTTTTTCTTTCCTCTCCTTCCTTCCTTTCTTCTTTCTCTACTCTACTTCCGTCCTTCCTTCCTTCTTTCCTCCTCTTCCTTCCTTTTTTTTCCTCTCCTTCCTTCCTTCCTTCTTTCCACTACTTGCTTCCTTCCTTCTTTCCTTCCTACCTTCCTTCCTTTTTTTCTTCTCCTTCCTTCACTCCTTCTTTCCTCTCTTTCCTTCCTTTCTACTTTCTTTTCTCTCACTCCTTCCTTCCTTCCTTCCTTTATTCATTATTTCAGTCCGTTTTTTTTAATTTTCCACATCATCATCATCATCCCCTCTCTCTCTCTCTCTCTCTCTCTCTCTCTCTCTCTCTCTCTCTCTCTCTCTCTCACGGTAATATCTTTTTCAATGGATGGAGGTTTAGCAAATGGACAGCGGGCTTCACAATACACCTAAGATCATTACTCCCCTACCTTACTGTGAGCGATATACTGTCTTCAAGGGGGGCAATGTCATACGCTTCCACGCCTCACATCAACTATTTCCACGGGCCGAAAAGGAGATCAATCGGGCTCTAGTGAGTGTTTTCTTAGGTTCGTGGCACAGAGGAAGGGTCACACTACCACCAGGGTCATATAGCTACCCCTGGAAATGCCCTCAACTCCTACGAAAGCCTTGTCAAATGTGTGTTTTCTTAGGTTCGTGGCACAGAGGAAGGGTCACACTACCACCAGGGTCATATAGCTACCCTTGGAAATGCCCTAAACGCCTACGAAAGCCTTGTCAAATGTGTGTTTTCTTAGGTTCGTGGTACAGAGGAAGGGTCACACTACCACCAGGGTCATATAGCTACCCTTGGAAATGCCCTAAACTCCTACGAAAGCCTTGTCAAATGTGTGTTTTCTTAGGTTCGTGGCACAGAGGAAGGGTCACACTACCACCAGGGTCATATAGCTACCCTTGGAAATGCCCTAAACGCCTACGAAAGCCCTGTCGAATGTGTGTGATTCTTAGGTTCGTGGCACAGAGGAAGGGTCACACTACCACCAAGGTCATATAGCTACCCCTGGAAATACCCTCAGCTCCTACGAAAACCTTGTCAAATGTGTGTTTTCGTAGGTTCGTGGCACAGAGGAAGGGTCACACTACCACCAGGGTCATATAGCTACCCATGGAAATACCCTCAGCTCCTACGAAAGCCTTGTCAAATGTGTGTTTTCTTAGGTTCGTGGCACAGAGGAAGGGTCACACTACCACCAGGGTCATATAGCTACCCCTGGAAATACCCTCAGCTCCTACGAAAGCCTTGTCAAATGTGTGTTTTCGTAGGTTCGTGACACAGAGGAAGGGTCACACTACCACCAGGGTCATATAGCTACCCTTGGAAATACCCTCAACTCCTACGAAAGCCCTGTCGAATGTGTGTGATTCTTAGGTTCGTGGCACAGAGGAAGGGTCACACTACCACCAAGGTCATATAGCTACCCCTGGAAATACCCTCAGCTCCTACGAAAGCCTTGTCAAATGTGTGTTTTCGTAG
>NW_026112053.1:17500-25000 GCF_024679095.1 Eriocheir sinensis | reverse complement strand
TGTAAGACTTCTTCATATGTGTCTTTTCCTACATTAAGAAGACACATTGAGGGTTTTCAGTTTCATCAATGTTTCCTATGTATTATTGCGATACTTGAAATATATCAGAGAAATCGTAGGCCTATATTTTCGCTCGCTTTGGGACCCCTCAACTACTGTTTCCCAAGACCACAGAGGAGGTGAGTCGAGTTCCCAGGAGTGTTTTGTCACGTTCAAACTATCACCAGGCTCATAACACTGCCCATGGAAATACTAACACAACAACCTCCACCAAAGCCTTGTCAAACTATCACCAGGCTCATAACACTACCCATGGAAATACTAACACAACAACCTCCACCAAAGCCTTGTCAAACTATCACCAGGCTCATAACACTACCCATGGAAATACTAACACAACAACCTCCACCAAAGCCTTGTCAAACCATCACCAGGCTCTTGTGGGCCTTTCCAGGAGTAGTTTTATGACCCTGGTGGTAGTCTGACCCTTCCGCTGTACCGTGAACCTAAAACATCACTCATTACAACCCGCCTGATCTCCAAGCACACACTGACAAGGCTTCCGTAGCAGAGATGCGCGGTAAAGATTCGGCTCGGAGCATCGTCCACTGGCATCCCGCACCCAAAACAAACAATGTGTAGGACTTGATGCGGATTTACTGACTGCAAACAATAGTCGGTGAAACCCTCCACCCTTTATTTCCTGTCTCCCCGGGACAGGCCTTCCTGAGGGCCTCTGACATAGTCTTGGACGCTTTTCTCCTCAGTGTTTTCTTGCAGCGACTCGGGTCTTTGGTGTCCCATCAAGACTTGTATTCTTGTACCACAGCACATACAGGTGTTACATCATCTCCTGACCAACCAACATCAGCCTTTTGTCTTTATTTCACTGAAAGTTACAAGACACATGTGGCCCGTTCCGTGGCGTGTGTGGCGTCGCCCGCTCCGGTGTGAACACGGTGCCGTGTGGCGGCAGGGGACGGTGTGTGTGCTGCAGGAGGTGCCGGCACCGGCATCAGGAGGCGCGAAGATACCAAAAGGTGCCGGAAAAAGTGTCCGTGTGACACGGGCTCCAGCATCGATGGTTTCGTCAAGGTTACCAAGATAGTTTCGATTCTCTGTACGAGTTATGATTGGACTATTACTGTTGGCTTCAAGATCAAAGAAACGCAACGAGAACAGTTTTGTAATCGTTGGAAGGTTTCACTAAGGGCCGCCTTCACACACGCTTTCGTGTGTGTTGATCGTCGCCATGGTCGCCGCCACCGACAAGAAATCCGCTCACACCGTTGCCTTTCGCGGCGCTGCTTGTTTGCGTCACCAGAGACTGGCGCCTCTGGTGACGGAGCTCTGGCGGCCGCGGGGCTCCCCAGTGGAGCTTGACAATGACATTAATTAGTAAATAACAAAGTCTTGCTCTCAAGTGATTATACTATTACTTTAAATAAATGTAACAAAATATTAAAAAATCCAGCAACACGTCGCACGCCCTTAATGGTAACATGAGAAAAAATTTAGAGGAATTTAAATGACATGAACTCCCTTCACCTGCTGCCCAGCACACGTCCTGCTGAGACCTTCAGTACTTGTCACCAGTACTTCCCCCTCATGCCCGCAGGAAATATTAGGCTTCAGCAGATAAGAGCGGAGCACGCCAGGAAACACTCCACATTTTTCACCTTATTTACATTTATTCTTCACGTTCACTTATTTGGGTTTGTTTTCCACATTTATCCTTCATGATCCCTCGTGTCCCGCCGACATACAAGGGGAGCAGGTTGTCTCATTTATCACATTTACCGGTACAGAACGCCCAGCCTCGAGGAAGTTGATTTAGCGAGACAGGAGATGTGAAGTTTCCAGTTGATATTTTGAGTTAAGGATAGACCGAGGATATTTAGTGTTGAAGGTGACAGCTGAGTGTTGTCGAAGAATAGGGGATAGGTGTTTGGAAGATTGTGTCGAGTTGATAGGTGGAGAAATTGGGTTTTTGAGGCATTGAAGGATACAAGGTTCCTTCTACCCCAATCGGAAATGACAGCAAGGTCTGAGGTTAAGCGTTCTGCAGCCTCCAGTCTGGAGTCGTGTACTTCCTGTTGTGATGGTCTTCTGTTGAAATAAGTTGAATAATGCAGAGTGGAGTCGTCGGCGTATGAGTGGACAGGACAGTTTGTTATGGAAAGAAGATCATTGATGAATAACAGGAAGAGAGTGGGTGATAGGAGAGAGCCCTGTATATATATAAACAACAAACAAACAAACAAACAGACAAAATAACAGCGTATGAAAGGATATAGTTCTGTGTGTGTGTGTGTGTGTGTGTGTGTGTGTGTGTGTGTGTGTGTGTGTGTGTGTGTGTGTGTGTGTGAGAGAGAGAGAGAGAGAGAGAGAGAGAGAGAGAGAGAGAGAGAGAGAGAGAGAGAGAGAACTAGGCAAAAAAGCATCTTAGAAGGATATTTTACATCTCTCTCTCTCTCTCTCTCTCTCCTCTCTCCCTAATTAGGTCTGGGATGGAAAAGGACAGCGAGAGAGAGAGAGAGAGAGAGAGAGAGAGAGAGAGAGAGAGAGAGAGAGAGAGAGAGAGAGTACAAAATGGGGGTTATGGGAATGGAGTGAGTAAAATTCTCTCTCTCTCTCTCTCTCTCTCTCTCTCTCTCTCTCTCTCTCTCTTCCTTCCTTCCTTCCTTCCTTCCCTCCTTCCTTCCTTCCTTCCTTCCTTCCTTCCTTCCTTCCTTCCTTCCTTCCTTCCTTTCTTCCTCTTTATTTTCACTCTCCCTCATCTTCCTGAACTTTCTCCTCCTCCTTTTCCCTCCTCTCTCTCTCTCTCTCTCTCTCTCTCTCTCTCTCTCTCTCTCTCTCTCTCTCTCTCTTCCTCCTCAGAATCAATATTGAGAGTTAGGGAGGAAAACACCTGGTCGATCGATGCGGAGGAGGAGGAGGAGGAGGAGGAGGAGGAGGAGGAGGAGGAGGAGGAGGAGGAGGAGGAGAGGAGGAGGAGGAGGAGGAGGAGGAGGAGGATCAGTAAGTGTAGAATATATAAGATTTTGGAAGGAAAGGAAGATACATTAGAGGAGGAGGAGGAGGAGGAGAAGGAGGAGGAGGAGGAGGAGGAGGAGGAGGAGGAGGAGGAGGAGGAGGAGGAGGAGGAGGAGGAGGAGGAGGAGGAGGAGGAGGAGTAAATGGATAAGATATAAGAAAGGAAGGAAAGGAAGAACATGAGAGGAAGATGATTGAAGAATGAAGAGGAGGAGGAGGAGGAGGAAGAGGTGGAGGAGGAGGAGGAGGAGGAGGAGTAAATGGATAAGATATAAGAAAGGAAGGAAAGGAAGAACATGAGAGGAAGATGATTGAAGAATGAAGAGGAGGAGGAGGAGGAGGAGGAGGAGAAGGAGGAGGAGGAGGAGGAGGAGGAGGAGGAGGAGGAAGAGGAGGAGGAGTAAATGGATAAGATATAAGAAAGGAAGGAAAGGAAGAACATGAGAGGAAGATGATTGAAGGATGAAGAGGAGGAGGAGGAGGAGGAGGAGGAGGAGGAGGAGGAGTAAATGGAAAAGATATAAGAAAGGAAGGAAAGGAAGAACATGAGAGGAAGATGATTGAAGAATGAAGAGGAGGAGGAGGAGGAGGAGGAGGAGGAGGAGGAGAGATGAAAAATTAAGGGTTATTCTATTTTCTTCTCTTGTTTTCTTTCTTTCTTTCTCTCTTTCTTTCTTTCTTTAATTCTGATTCGCTTTATTTTATTGTTGCTATTTATATCTTATTGACGAGTCTCTCTCTCTCTCTCAATACAAAATACCAGAATATCTTTTTTTGTCCAACTTTATTTTGCAAGAGGGAGTGGACATGCTTCGCTCTCTCACCATTTTCACTAACAAGCTGTGGGTGATCTATTGACATAACTTCTTTCAACTCTTTCCTTCTACTTTTTCTACGTCTTCTTTTTCTCGTCTATTATAACTTAAGTCTATTCTATATATTTTTCTTCTCGTTTATTTTCCTTTTGTTTCCTTCTTCATCATTTTTTTTTAATATTTGTGATTCTCGTGTGATTCTTTCCAGTTTCATTCGTTGTCAAGCCTTCCTTCCTTCCTGTTCTCCTTCCTTCCTTCCATCCTTTTCTCCTTCCTTCCTTCCATCCTTTTCTCCTTCCTTCCTTCCTTCCTTCCTTCCATCTTTCCTTTCTCCCCCTTTCTTTTCACTCTCCTCACAGTCTAAAAATGCGAGAGGTGGAATTAGAACCTTTGCCGGGGCGGGATGGAGCACACTAACACCAGACAGAGGACCAGGTGGAGAGGTGTGGAATGAACCTTGCTGGGCGGGAGGAGCACACTAACACCAGACAGAGGACCAGGTGCAGAGGTGTGGAATTAGAACCTTGTTGGGGCAAGGGATGGACCACACTAACACCAGACAGAGGACCAGGTGGAGAGGTGGAATTAGAACCTTTGCCGGGGCGGGATGGAGCACACTAACACCAGACAGAGGACCAGGTGGAGAGGTGGAATTAGAACCTTTGCCGGGGCGGGATGGAGCACACTAACACCAGACAGAGGACCAGGTGGAGAGGTGGAATTAGAACCTTTGCCGGGGCGGAGGTGGAGCACCACTAACACCAGACAGAGGACCAGGTGGAGAGGTGGGATTAGAACCTTTGCCGGGGCGGGATGGAGCACACTAACACCAGACAGAGGACCAGGTGGAGAGGTGGAATTAGAACCTTTGCCGGGGCGGGGTGGAGCACACTAACACCAGACAGAGGACCAGGTGGAGAGGTGGAATTAGAACCTTGCCAAGTGGGATGGAGCACACTAACACCAGACAGAGGGACCAGGTGGAGAGGTGGAATTAGAACCTTGCCGGGCGGGATGGAGCACACTAACACCAGAAAGAGGACCAGGTGGAGATGTGTAATTAGAACCTTTGCCGGGGCGGGATGGAGCACACTAACACCAGACAGAGGACCAGGTGGAGAGGTGGAATTAGAACCTTTGCCGGGGCGGGATGGACCACACTAACACCAGACAGAGGACCAGGTGGAGAGGTGGAATTAGAACCTTTGCCGGGGCGGGATGGACCACACTAACACCAGACAGAGGTGTTGAAAGGCATGAAGGAAGGAAACAAAAAAAGGATAAAATGAAGGAAATGAAAGAAAAGAAGAAAAAATAAGAAAATAATGAAAAAAAGAATAAATAATAGAAAGATCAGCGTCTCCCAGTAGAAGGGTTTGAAGGCCTTGTGCTTCCTTAAGGGGGTCATATCTCACTTTTTTTTTAATCGATTGTTTTTGCTCTAAGTTTATTGAGACGAATGTTCACACTCTCCCGATGACCATGTTATTTTTTTTCTTTTTTTCTTTTTTATAGTTCCGGCGGACGTGAGTTGAGCATCAGGACTTTTTCGTGCATATAAACTTTTTTTTTTCTGTCAGTGCGAGAAACAAATTTTGATGCATATTTTTTTTCTTGAATATGAGGAAAAGGTAAATAGCTAGAAATATGTCATGGATATGTTGAGGTGGGTTCGAATCCGCCGCTAACCACCTGGGATTTTTCAGTCACCGCCGAGTGGCCTAAGACTACCCACATGCTGTCCTGAAGACCACCCATCAACCCGGACTCTAGAAGAAACTGCACAGTGCAAGTGAAATCAAGAATGGCGCCACTATAAACAATTGCCTGCGCCATGACGGGCTCGGGTCGACCCTCAGACCCATATTGATTAGCCTACCGGCGCAATAGGCCACATGAAAATAACAAAAAAAAACTTGAAGGGAGGCAGCTCAAGGGCAAAAAACGAAAACAGCAACAAAAAAAGTCCGCTAGAAGCAACTCCGAGGAGAGAAAACAGAGAGGCCAGAAGGGGTCAATTTCGGGTGGAGAGGCGTCTTGATACTCTCCTCCTGGAAGAATTCAAGTCGTAGGCAGGAGAAGACACAGACGAAGGTAGGCTGTTCCAGAGTTTGCCCGTGGCAGGGATGAAAAAATAAAGATGCTGGTTAACTCTTGCATAAGGGATTTGAATAACACAGGGATGAGCAAGAGTAGAAAGTCGTGTACTGCGGGGACGCGTATGGGGGGGGGGAGGGGGGGACACATGTAGTTAGCAAGTCTAGAAGTTTCGTTTAGTCGGCGCAACATCTGTGGTCATATGCCGGAGAGAGACAGAAGGGGAAGGAATTATAGAAGGGAAAGTTTCGTTTAGTTGGCGCAACATCTGTGGTCATATGCCGGAGAGAGACAGAAGGGGAAGGAATTATAGGAGAAGGGAACAGACCCCAGGAGACGGGACACAACCCCTGATTAATACCTGGTACCCATTCACTGCTGGGTGGACAGGGGCGTAGGGTATCGGAAAAGCCGCCCAAATTTTTCCACTCCGCCCGGGAATCGAACCCGGGCTCTCTCGGTTGTGAGCAGAGTGTGCTAACCACTGCACCACGAAGCCCCCTGAGACAGAGATGGAACATGGCGGCGGAATTTAAGAGGTAGGAGGCTGTCAGCAAGGAGGAGGAGTTGATGAGACGAAGAGCCTTTGGTCGATATTTTCAGTCGCTTCCGCCTCCCACGTCAACTATTTCCGGAGGCCAAAACGGTGATGAGTCGGGTTCCCATGAGTGCTTCTTTGGGTTCAAGGTACAGGAGAAGGGTCAGAATACCACCAGGGTCATAAAAGTACCACTGAAAATGCTCACAGCTCCCACGAAAGCCTTGTCCAGTATGAGTGCTTGGGAACCTAATTGTTTAAGGATACGGGCTTATTAGACTCTACTTGTATATTCTGTCCAAGAAAGCAAAACTACCCCAAAAAATGCCCACAACTCCCACGAAAGCCTTGTCCAGTATGAGTGCTTGGGAACCTAATTGTTTAAGGATACGGGCTTATTAGACTCTACTCGTATACTCTGTCCAAGAAAGCAAAACTACCCCAGAAATGCTAACTCCCCCAGGCAACTGTCCAGTATGAGTGCTTGGGAACCTAATTGTTTAAGGATACGGGCTGATTAGACTCTACTCGTATACTCTGTCCAAGAAAGCAAAACTACCCCAGAAAATGCCCACAACTCCCATGAAAGCCTTGTCCAGTATGAGTGCTTGGGAACCTAATTGTTTAGGGATACGGGCTTATTAGACTCTACCCGTATACTCTGTCCAAGAAAGCAAAACAACCCCAGAAAATGCCCACAACTCCCATGAAAGCCTTGTCCATTATGAGTGCTTGGGAACCTAATTGTTTAAGGATACTCTACTTGTATATTCTGTCCAAGAAAGCAAAACTACCCCAGAAAATGCTCCCAACTCCCATGAAAGCCTTGTCCATTATGAGTGCTTGGGAACCTAATTGTTTAAGGATACTCTACTTGTATATTCTGTCCAAGAAAGCAAAACTACCCCAAAAAATGCTCACAACTCCCACGAAAGCCTTGTCCAGTATGAGTGCTTGGGAGCCTGAATGTTGAAGAATACGGGCTTACTAGACTCTACTCGTATACTCTGTCCA
>NW_026112053.1:10000-12500 GCF_024679095.1 Eriocheir sinensis | reverse complement strand
AGAGAGAGAGAGAGAGAAACTGTAGTAATATAGAAAATTGTCTTGAGAGAGAGAGAGAGAGAGAGAGAGAGAGAGAGAGAGAGAGAGAGAGAGAGATAGATAGAGAGAGAGAGAGAGAGAGAGAGAGAGAGAGAGAGAGAGAGAGAGAGAGAGAGAGAGACTTACCCATCCTGTTCATCATTATTATTATTATTATTATTATTATTATTATTAGGGTCAACCTCTACGTAGCTATATAATGTTAACTGTTTTCGTTTTCTTCTGTTTTCCCTTTTTCTGTGTCTGTTATGTTTTTGTTGATTTCTGTCTGTCTGTCTGTCTGTCTGTCTATCTGTCACTCTCTCCTTTGTCTGTCTGTGTGTTATCGAAATATCCAAAAATATAATGTTCTCAAGCTGCCAGTGGGTCTGTTTGTCCGTCTATCTGTCTGTCTTTCTCTCTCTCTCTTCGTCTGCTTCCCTTTTATTCGTCTGTCTGTTCTTTCATTCAAGTCACTTTCCTTTGTCTGTTCAAAATCAAAATATCAAAAATGATTCACCTCTCACCTCAACTATTTACGAAGACCAAAAGTAGATCAATTGGTTCACGGTATGGTACAGAAGAAGAAGGTCACACTACCACGAGGGCTCACAAAACTACTTCAAAACCACAACAGAACAACCTTTCGCTAATATCTCAAACCTTTTCTATATTCTTGGGAGGACTTCGATAAAAAACATTATTCCCATGTAAGCCCTGCTATGTTCACACATTCACGAGTAAGGGGCGCTGAATCCAAGGCCAATATTCTGAAATGATTCGACGCCTGAGTAGTCAACATCTAATCTATTTACCTCTCGTAGAAGTTGTAGAGATTGCCAGGGGTGGATTCATATCTCCAGGGGTAGTTTTGCAAGACTTCTAAGGCCAGGGGCGGATTCATGTTTCCAGGGGTAGTTTTGCAAGATATCTAAGGCCAGGGGTGGATTCATGTCTCTGAGGGTAGGTGCTTGTAAGATATCTACAAATAGGGCAGTGGATTCATGTCTCCAGGGGTAGTTTTCCTAGACTTCTAAGGCCAGGGTGGGATTCATATCTCTGAGGGGTAGTTTTGTTTAGACTTTAAGGCTAGGTGTGATCATATGTTTCCAGGGGTAGTTTTGCAAGATATCAATGCCAGGTGGGTCAATTTCATTCCAGGAGTTGTTTTGCAAGACTTCTAAAAAGCCAAAGTCACAGGGTTTCCTGACCTTCTAAGCAGGGGTGGATTCATGTTTCCAGGGGTAGTTTACAGACTGGCCAGGTGACTTCATGTCTCCAGGGGTAGTTTTGCTAGACTTCTAAGGCCAGGGGTGGATTCATATCTCCAGGGGTAGTTTTGCAAGATATCTAAGGCCAGTGGTGGATTCATGTCTCCAGGGGTAGTTTTGCTAGACTTCTAAGGCCAGGGGTGGATTCATATCACTGAGGGTAGTTTTGCAAGACTTCTAAGGCCAGGGGTGGATTCATATCTCCAGGGGTTGTTTTGCAAGACTTCTAAGGCCACGAAGAGGAGAAAAAAACTCTCTTAAGAACTCGATGTATCTTCTTTGAGGCTTAAATTCAGTCACGAGACCTCGAAGCGTTTGAAAATACAAGTCCAGGTGAGTTGTGGGGCTGGACGAGTACGGTACGAGTCGGCAGTAATCAGAACGAATACTCTACGACTAACTTAAGAATATCATAAGCATCGAAGAGAAAGAGGGAGAAGAAAAAAAGTGGAAGGAGAGAGAGAGAGAGAGAGAGAGAGAGAGAGAGAGAGAGAGAGAGAGAGAGAGAGAGAGAGAGAGAGAGAGAGAGAGAGAGAGAGAGAGAGAGAGAGTTAAATATAGTGATCGTTCGTCTCCGTTTCTGACTTCAGCAGTCTCTCTCTCTCTCTCTCTCTCACATCACAGTTAAAGCCAGCTGTTATGGAGTAGAGGAGGAGAAGATGGAGGAGGAGGAGGAGGAGGAGGCGGAGGGGGAGGAGGAGGAGGGGGAGAGGAGGAGGAGGAGGAGATATGAGAGGAGAAGGAGGAAGAAGATCTGGAAGTAAAATATAAAGAAGGAAGGAGGAGACCAAGAGGAGAAAGAGGAGGAGGAGGAGGAGGGAGAAGGAGGAGGAGAAGGAGGAGGAGAGTGAGAAGAACAGAGGAAGATCTTCATCAGTATCTCAAATCTATTATTGTATTTTCTTCCTCCTCCTCCTCCTTCCTCCTCCTCCTCCTTTTCCTCCTCTTCCTTCCTCCTCCTCCTCCTTCTCTTCCTCTTCTTTCCTCCTCCTCTACTTCTTTTTTCTTATTTCATTCTTCCTCCTCCTCCCTCCTCCTCCTCCTCCTCCTCCTCCTCCACCTCCTTCTCCTACTCTTCCTTCCTCTTTCTCCTTCTCTCTTTCTTTCTTTTTCTTATTCTTTATTCTCCTCCTCCTCCTCCTCCTCCTCCTCCTCCTCCACCTCCTCCTCCTTCTCTTCCTCTTCCTCTTTTCCCTCCTCCTCTTCTTCTT
>NW_026112053.1:0-5000 GCF_024679095.1 Eriocheir sinensis | reverse complement strand
GTGGATGAGAGAATAAATATGCTGGCTAACTCTTGCATAGGAGATTTGGATAAGGTTACAGTGAGTGAGCAGTGTAGAAAGACATGGGTAACGGGCCTTGAGGGAGGAAGGCATGCAGTTAACAAGTTCAAATGAGCAGTCAACATGAAAGTATCCCGATGGACGAGAGAGAGAGAGAGAGAGAAGAGAGCAACATGGCAGCGGACTTTGAGAGGTAGAAGACTGTCAGTGTAAGGCGGGGAGTTAAGAGAGGTCAGTCAACTTGGGGGTTCAATGAGTGTTTCTTTGGGTTCATGGGTACAGAAGAAGGGTCACACTAACACAAGGGTCATAAAACTACTCCTGGAATACCCACAACTCTCCTATGAAGAGCCTTGACAGTAATATGTGTTCTGGGCGGCAGAAATATCTGATCATACGACCCAGTACTCTTTCTAAAAGGTCAAAGAGGGAGTCCAGTCAGGTTCTAGTGAGTGTTCTTTAGGTTCACACGGAGGTACAGAGGAAGGGTCAAACTACCACCAGAGGTCATAAAACTACTTCCTGGAAATGCCCAAAACTCCTATGAAAGCCTTGTCAAATATGTATTTTCTTAGGTTCACGGTACAGAGGAAGGGTCACACTACCACCAGGGTCATAAAACTACTCCCTGAAATGCCCACAACTCCTACTGAAAGCCTTGTCAAATATGTTGTTTCAGGATTTACAGTACAGAAGGAAGAGTGCTACTACCAGAACCCCAAGGGTCATAAAACTACTCACAAATGGAATACCCACAACTCCTGTAAGCCTTGTATCAAATATGTGTTTCTTAGGTTCACGGTACAGAGGAAGGGTCACACACTACACAGGGTCATAAAACTACTCCTGGAAACCTTACAACACCTATGAAAGCAACTTGTCCAAATATGTGTTCTTGGGCAGCGAAATGTCATAAAGAGTACGACCCTTAGACTTCACTGTCCAGAGAGTTGTGTGAGTGAAGCCCCCACACATGATGAGATGCATACTCCATACGAGGATGGACTAGACTGGAGTGGGAGGAAAAAAATTGGCGAGTGACGATACAGAACGCCTAATCTCGAGGAAGCTGATTTAGTGAGGAGGAGGAAGTCTTGTGTCAAAAAAGTTCAATAATGATCAGTATTATTATTGTTATGATGATGAGGATATGATATTTCCTCCCCAAAATTATTATCATTATTATTATTATTAATAAAGAAGTGTATAGTAGTAGTAGAAGCAATGGTTGTAGTAGTAGTAGTAGTAGTAGTAGTAGTAGCTTAACTGGTGGTAATAGTGATGGTGGTCGTAGTAGTAAGTAAATAGTAGTAAGGTAGTATGTAGTAGTAACAGACATGTTTTGATATTGTTGTTATTTATTATTATCTACAAACTACTTTTCTCAACAGTTAATCATAAAGCGTCATGTTTATATTAAAGACCATTCACACACACACACACACACACACACACACAAGCTTCCGTTTTCACTAACACACATATTATATCTCTCATCTCTACAAGGCTCTCCGTTCTCTCTCTAAGGTTATGGAAATTATAATGACTGTGTGTGTGTGTGTGTGTGTCTGAGAGAGAGAGAGAGAGAGAGAGAGAGGAGAGAGAGAGAGAAAGAGAGAGAGAGAGAGAGAAAGAGAGAGAGAAAGAGAGAGAAAGAAAGAGAGAGAGAGAGAGAGTGCTTATGGTCACCTCGTACACATGCACAGGTAACACACACACACACACACACACACACACACACACACACACACACACACACACATACACACGTACACACACATTCTCCTCTACCCTCTCTCTCTCTCTCCTCCAGTTTCTTTCCACTGTTCTCCACCTCTACCCCATCCTCCTCCTCGGTTCAGTCAGTTTTATTGATGGGGGATGACGTCTGAGGGTAGTGTCACTGCTCACCGCTAGAACATACACACTTGCTGACGTCACTGGGTACAGAGTGCCATGCATTACTGTTACAGGCCCCTGTTATCAGCGGCCCGGCACACTCGATTCATACCTTTAATTATTTGTTTATGTCATTTGTCACTCAGTCACTCCTTGGCTGGGTGGGGAATGGGGGGGGTTAGGGAGAAAGCGGTTTGAGTTCGTTGCTGAGTTTGGGAAGGTTGGGTTAAGTTGAGTTGCTGTCTGCTAGGTTGCTACAGGTGGTTGGTTTGGTTGCTCCAAGGCTTGGTTGGGTTGTTGGGTTGGTTTAGAAGGAGTTGGGTTTAAGTGTTGGTGCAATGGTTTGGTTTTGGGTTTGGCTTGACGGGTTTGGTTTGGTTTAGTTGAGTTGAGCGAGTGAGTTGGGTTGGGTTGGAGTTGGGTTGGGTTGGGTTTGGCTGAGTTGATAATAATAATAATACAATAATAATACATGGGTTGGGTTCGTTTAGGTTGGGTTGTCAATAATAATGGATTGAGTTGACTGGCTTGGTTTCTACGTTTGGGTTGGGTTGCGATGGTTTGGTTTAGTTTAGTTGGGTTGGGTTGGTTGGGTTGGGAAAGGGTTGGGTTAGATTGGGTCTGGTTTACTTTGCGTTGAGTTAGACAGGTTACTTGGTTGTGTTTGGTTTTAGGGTTAGAGTTTGGTAAGGTTAGGTTAGCGAAGTTATGATTAGGTTGGCTATGATTGTCAATAGGTTACATTAAGCTTGGAGGAGGGGAGGGAGGGGAGGTTAGTAGATAGGGAGGAGAAAGAAAGTAGATAGGGGTAGGAGAGAGAGGGAGGAGTTAGGAGGGAGATGTTGAAAGGTGCAGGAGGCATCTCTCTCTCTCTCTCGTGATTAATATATTTTCTATTTGTGTTTTCTGTCACGAGGAGAGAGGTGAGAGAGAGAGAGAGAGAGAGAGAGAGAGAGAGAGAGAGAGAGAGAGATGAGAGAGAGAGAGAGAGAGAGAGAGAGAGAGAGAGAGAGAGAGAGAGAGAGAGAGAGAGGTACTAGGAAGTAAGGAAAGGAGGAAGGAAAGAGAAGAAGAGGAGGAAGAAAAGGAGGAAGAAGGAGGAGGAGTGAAGGAAGAAGGTAAGAAGTGTGAACAACAACAGAAAGATGGTGAGGAGGAAGAGGAGGGAGGAGGAGGAAGAGGAGGAGGAGGAGGAGGAGGAGGAGGAGGAGGAGGAGGAGGGAGGAGGAGTAAAATTTAAAGTGTTTACTGTTTGTACAAATGAGGCCACACACACACACACACACCTGCACACACACACACACACACACACACTCACACACACACACACAATGTTGCACACACACAATAAAGGAGGTCTATCAAAGCAACACACTGATATGAATTTAAGAAAGGAGGAGGAGGAGGAGGAGGAGGAGGAGAGTTGAGGTAACAAAGGAAATAAAAGATGATGTGACAGATCTCTCTCTCTCTCTCTCTCTCTCTCTCTCTCTCTCTCTCTCTCTCTCTCCCTCTCTCTCTCTCTCTCTCTCTCTCTCAGCGTAGTTGTTATTTTCTCTAACATTATTTCCTCCACTGCTCCCTCCCTCTACTCTTTCCCCCTCTTCTCTTCCCCTCACTGTCCCTCCTCCCACTTGTCCCTTCTCCTTCCCTCCCCAAAGCTACCTCCACCGTCTCCCTAAAGGGACAAGGGATGAGTGACAGTGGGTGGAGTCATCGGTGAAGGAGTGGATGGGACAGTTAGTTTCAGGATGGTCATGGGAAATAGGAAGAGTCTGGAAATGGTTTGAATGAGGGAAGTTTGGGGAAGTGCAGAGTGGAGTCATCGGTGAAGGAGTGGATAGGACAGACTGGTTTTGGAATGGTCATGGAGAAATAGGAAGAGTCGTGAAATGGGTTGAAAGAATAAAGGAAGTTGGGTAGTGCAGAGTCAGGTCATCGGCTATGAAGAATTGGATGGGACCAGTTGGTTTGGAATGGTCCTTAGGAAGCAGGACGGAGTCTGGAAATGGTTTAAGATGGGGAAGTGCTGGGTAGTGCAGGTGGAGTCATTGCAGAAGAAGGTGGATGGGACAGTTGGTTTCCTAGGAATGGTCATGGAAACAGGACGAGTCTGGAGAGAAATGGTTTGAAAGAAGGAAGAGTTGGGTAATGCAGAGTGATCCATCTCAACCCGAAAGAGTGGATGTGGGGACAGTTTGTTTTGGAATGGTCATGGAAATAGGAAATATCGGAAATGGGTTGGAAAGAATGAAGGAAAGTTGTAGTGCAGAGGACATCAAGAAGGAGTGGATGGGACAGTTTGTTTGAAATGGTCATGGAAATAGAACAGTCGAAATGGCTGAAAGAATGAAGGAGTTGGGTAGTGCAGAGGGAGTCAATGGCGAAGGAGTGGATGGGACAATAGTTTTGAATGGTCATGGAAATAGGGAAGTCAAATGGTTTAATGAGGAAGTTGGGGAAAGAGTGGAGTCATCGGCGAAGGAGTGGATGGGATGCCAGTTTGTTTTGGAATGGTCATGAAATAGGAAGAATGAAATGGGTTGAAAGAATGAAGGAGTTGCAGAGTGGACACGAGAAGGAGTGGATAGGAGAGTTGGTTTCAAATGGTCATGGAAATAGGAAGAGTCTGGAAATGGTTTGAATGAGGAGTTGGGGAGTGCAGAGTGGAGTCATCGGTGAAGGAAATGGATAGGACAGTTGGTTTGGAATGGTCATGAAATAGGAAGAATGGAATTGGTTGAAAGAATGAAGGAGTTGGTAGTAGAGGGAGTCATCATGAAGGAGGATGGGACAGTTTGTTTTGAAATTTGGTCATGAAATAGGATTGAGTCTGGAAATGGGTTGAATGAGGGAGTTGGGGAGTGCAGGAGTGGAGTCATCATAGTGGAGTGATGGACAGTTAGTTTTGGAATGGTCATGGAAATAGAAGAGTCTGGAATGTGGTTTGAATGAGGAAGTTGAGAGGGAGTCATTGCTGAAGGAGTGGATAGGACAGTTTGTTTTGAAATGGTCATGGAAATAGGGAGAGTCTGGGAAATGGGTTGAAAGAATGAGCAGTGCAGAGTGGAGTCATTGCC